>NW_024607163.1:0-15000 GCF_018296145.1 Oncorhynchus tshawytscha | reverse complement strand
GATATTTACACTCTCAGTCTGAATAATGTGTTGGTGATATTTCAGTCCTCAGTCTGAATAATCTATTGATGATATTTACACTCTCAGTCTGAATAATGTGTTGGTGATATTTACACCCTCAGTCTGAATAATGTGTTGGTGATATTTACACTCTCAGTCTGAATAATGTGTTGGTGATATTTCAGTCCTCAGTCTGAATAATGTGTTGGTGATATTTCAGTCCTCAGTCTGAATAATCTATTGATGATATTTACGTCCTCAGTCTGAATAATGTGTTGGTGATATTTACACCCTCAGTCTGAATAATGTGTTGGTGATATTTACACCCTCAGTCTGAATAATCTATTGATGATATTTACACTCTCAGTCTGAATAATGTGTTGGTGATATTTCAGTCCTCAGTCTGAATAATGTGTTGGTGATATTTACATCCTCAGTGCACCTATTCCTGCTACCGAGTCAGAAGAGGCAGCTACTACAGGCAACGGAGTGGAAGCTCAGGTAAGACCTCTTCCCCCTAGTGTGTCCCAAATGGCACCCTATTCCCCTGTAGTGCACCAAGTTTGACCGAAGTAGTGCACTACATAGGGAATAGAGTGCCAACTCTGGTCTAAAGTAGTGCACTACATAGGGAATAGGGTGCCAACTCTGGTCTAAAGTAGTGCACTATATAGGGAATAGGGTGCCAACTCTGGTCCAAGGTAGTGCACTATATAGGGAATAGGGTGCCATAGGGTTCTGATCTAAAGTAGTGCACTATATAGGGAATAGGGTGCCATTTGAGACCGAGGGGTAGTGTTTCTCCTATCGTTGTGATGCAAGGCGGGGTGAATTGGGATTTGTGTGTAATTAAGGTCTGGAGTTTCTCCTGGTCAGTTCATGTGGTCTGGAAACACACTATGACCTACTGTGTTCAGGAGATGGGTTCTGATCCGGGTTTCTGTCTCTCTCTGTTTGTTCCTCTCTCCTCCCCCTTCTCTCTTTCCCTCCCTCTTTTTCCATCTCTCTCCCTATCCCCCTTTCCTCTCTTTCCCCCTTTCCTCTCTTTCCCCCTCCTCCCCTCTCTCTCATCCCCTCTCTCTCTCTCCATCCCCTCTCTCTCTCCATCCCCTCTCTCTCCATCCCCTCTCTCTCCCATCCCCTCTCTCTCTCCATCCCCTCTCTCTCCATCCCCTCTCTCTCTCCATCCCCTCTCTCTCCATCCCCTCTCTCTCCATCCCCTCTCTCCATCCTCTCTCTCTCCCATCCCCTCTCTCTCTCCATCCCCTCTCTCTCCACCCCCCCTCTCCATCCCCCCCTCTCTCCACCCCCTCTCTCTCTCCATCCCCCTCTCTCTCTCCCTCCCTCTCCCTCTCTCTCTCCATCCCCCCTCTCTCTCCATCCCCCTCTCTCTCCCATCCCCCTCTCTCTCTCCTCCCCTCTCCCTATCCCCCTTCCCTCTCTCTCTCCATCCCCTCTCTCTCCATCCCCTCTCTCTCTCCATCCCCTCTCTCTCCCATCCCCTCTCTCTCTCCATCCCCTCTCTCTCTCCATCCCCTCTCTCTCTCCATCCCCTCTCTCTCTCCATCCCCTCTCTCTCCCATCCCCTCTCTCTCTCCACCCCCTCTCTCCCTCCCCTCTCTCTCTCTCTCCATCCCCTCTCTCTCTCCATCCCCCTCTCTCTCTCCATCCCCCTCTCTCTCTCATCCCCCTCTCTCTCTCTCCCCCCCTCTCTCTCTCATCCCCCCCCTCTCTCTCTCTCCCTCCCCTCTCTCTCTCTCCCTCCCCTCTCTCTCTCTCCATCCCCCTCTCTCTCTCCATCCCCCTCTCTCTCCCTCCCCTCTCCCTATCCCCCTTCCCTCTCTTTCCCTCTCCACCCCTCTCTCTCTCCCCCTCTCTCTTTCTCAGGAGAAGGAGCCAGGAGATGATGACGACAGTGATAGCGACAGCGACGATGATGACGATGATGTTCGTGTCACCATCGGAGACATCAAGACCGGAGCCCCACAGTACACGTACGTGTCTTTAAAGTAGAGGTCCCCACAGTACACGTCTTTAACGTAGAGGTCCCCACAGTGCGTGTCTTTAATGTAGAGGTCCCCACAGTACGCGTCTTTAAAGTAGAGGTCCCCACAGTACGCGTCTTTAAAGTAGAGGTCCCCACAGTACGCGTCTTTAAAGTAGAGGTCCCCACAGTACGCGTCTTTAAAGTAGAGGTACATTGGTGTTTAGGGTTAGGTACATTGGGGTTTAGGTTAGGTACATTGGTGTTTAGGGTTAGGCACATTGGTGTTTAGGGTTAGGCACATTGGTGTTTAGGGTTAGGTACATTGGTGTTTAGGGTTAGGCACATTGGTGTTTAGGGTGTTTATTGGTGCAACGACAGTGTTTGTTTTCGCGAATGCGCTTGTTAAATCGTCACCCGTTTGGCGAAGTAGGCTGTGATTGGATGATAAATTAACAGGCACTGCATCGATTATATGCAACGCAGAGACAAGCTAGTTAAACTAGTAATATCATCAACCATGTGTAGTTAACTAGTGATTATGTTAACATAGTTTTTTATAAGATACAGAATAGATACGGGATAGTTCAACCGTAATGTCTTTAAAGGGATAGTTCATCCGTAATGTCTTTAAAGGGATAGTTCATCCGTAATGTTAAAGGGATAGTTCACACGTAATGTCTTTAAAGGGATAGTTCACCCGTAATGTCTTTAAAGGGATAGTTCACCCGTAATGTCTTTAAAGGGATAGTTCACCCGTAATGTCTTTAAAGGGATAGTTCATCCGTAATGTCTTTAAAGGGATAGTTCATCCGTAATGTCTTTAAAGGGATAGTTCATCCGTAATGTCTTTAAAGGGATAGTTCACCCGTAATGTCTTTAAAGGGATAGTTCACCCGTAATGTCTTTAAAGGGATAGTTCACCCGTAATGTCTTTAAAGGGATAGTTCATCCGTAATGTCTTTAAAGGGATAGTTCACCGCAATGACTAAGCAGATCTGACCTTATTATTCCCAGATAAAGGGGTTCAGGCTGATGAGCCTGAATTCATCTATTGTATTTCACAGCCTTTGAAGCTGTTGTTGTTGTTGACATGTCTGGTTTGTTGTTGTTCTTGTTGACATGTCTGGTTTGTTGTTGTTGTTGTTCTTGTTGACATGTCTGGTTTGTTGTTGTTGTTGACATGTCTGGTTTGTTGTTGTTGTTGACATGTCTGGTTTGTTGTTGTAGGACGTATGGAGTGGCTCCTGTTAACCTGAACATAAAGACAGCGGGAGCCAGACCCTATGGAACAGGTACTGTAGTGTTCTGTTCTTCACCTGTTCTATGCACCTGACTTTACACAGGCCGACATGGAGTGGGAAATGTATAGTACAGGCTGATAGAGGTGTCCATTCCCACTGCCATGGTTGTCCATTCCCACCGCCATGGGTGTCCATTCCCACCACCATAGGTGTCCATTCCCACCACCATAGGTGTCCATTCCCACCACCATAGGTGTCCAGTCCCACCACCATAGGTGTCCAGTCCCACCACCATAGGTGTCCAGTCCCACCACCATAGGTGTCCAGTCCCACCACCATAGGTGTCCATTCCCACCACCATAGGTGTCCAGTCCCACCACCATAGGTGTCCAGTCCCACCACCATAGGTGTCCAGTCCCACCACCATAGGTGTCCAGTCCCACCACCATAGGTGTCCAGTCCCACCACCATCCCAGGTGTCCAGTCCCACCACCATAGGTGTCCAGTCCCACCACCATAGGTGTCCATTCCCACCACCATAGGTGTCCATTCCCACCACCATAGGTGTCCATTCCCACCACCATAGGTGTCCATTCCCACCACCATGTCTAGGTGTCCATTCCCACCTCCATGTCTTGACAGGTGTCCATTCCCACCACCATAGGTGTCCATTCCCACCTCCATGTCTTGGGCAGCTAAGTGTAACTAGATGGTATAAATGTAGATATTGTTGATGTACTAAATTGTCCTCTGTATATTTTAACACGGGTAGATATTCTAAATGTTTATTTTCCATGTGGTGTCCTGGTTTCTATTCTCTCTCTAGTAGGGAACAAGTTAAAGGGTGTGGATCTGGAGGCCCCGGGAAACATCAATGGAGTTCCAGTAGTGGAGGTGGACATGGAGACATTCGAGGAGAAACCCTGGAGGAAACCAGGTACGGGTTACTGTGGGTGGGGTTACTGTGGGTGGGGTTACTGTGGGTGGGGTTACTGTGGGTGGGGTTACTGTGGGTGGGGTTACTGTGGGTGGGGTTACTGTGGGTGGGGTTACTGTGGGTGGGGTTACTGTGGGACATTCGAGGAGAAATCCTGGAGGAAACCAGGTACGGGTTACTGTGGGGCGGGGTTACTGTGGGCGGGGTTACTGTGGGCGGGGTTACTGTGGGTGGGGTTACTGTGGGTGGGGTTACTGTGGGTGGGGTTACTGTGGGTGGGGTTACTGTGGGACATTCGAGGAGAAATCCTGGAGGAAACCAGGTACGGGTTACTGTGGGCGGGGTTACTGTGGGCGGAGTTACTGTGGGACATTCGAGGAGAAACCCTGGAGGAAACCAGGTACGCGTTACTGTGTCTTCTGACAGAGTGGGCGGGGTTACGTTTCTGATTGGTCCACTTTTACACTGAGAGGCTTGGTAGGAGTTTGTAAACATAAACGTCTGTGTGTGTGTCTGTGTGTGTGTCTGTGTGTGTGTCTGTGTGTGTGTCTGTGTGTGTGTCTGTGTGTGTCTGTCTGTGTGTGTCTGTCTGTCTGTGTGTGTCTGTCTGTCTGTGTGTGTCTGTCTGTGTGTGTCTGTCTGTCTGTGTGTCTGTGTGTGTCTGTTGCTGTCTGTGTGTGTGTGTCTGTGTGTGTGTGTCTGTGTGTGTGTCTGTCTGTCTGTCTGTGTGTGTGTCTGTGTGTGTCTGTCTGTGTGTGTGTGTCTGTGTGTGTGTGTCTGTCTGTGTGTGTCCTGTGTGTGTGTGTCTGTCTGTGTGTGTCTGTGTGTCTGTCTGTGTGTGTCTGTGTGTGTCTGTGTGTGTGTGTGTCTGTGTGTGTCTGTCTGTGTGTGTGTGTCTGTCTGTGTGTGTCTGTCTGTGTGTGTCTGTGTGTCTGTGTGTGTCCTGTGTGTGTGTGTCTGTGTGTGTCTGTCTGTGTGTGTGTGTCTGTCTGTGTGTGTCTGTCTGTCTGTGTGTGTCTGTCTGTGTCTGTCTGTGCGTGTCTGTCTGTGTGTGTCTGTCTGTGTGTGTCTGTCTCTGTGTGTGTGTGTGTGTCTGTCTGTGTGTGTCTGTCTGTGTGTGTCTGTGCGTGTCTGTCTGTGTGTCTGTCTGTGTGTCTGTGTGTGTGTCTGTGTGTGTGTGTCTGTCTGTGTGTGTCTGTCTGTGTGTCTGTCTGTCTGTGTGTGTGTGTCTGTGTGTGTGTGTGTGTGTGTCTGTGTGTGTGTGTCTGTGTGTGTGTGTGTCTGTGTGTGTCTGTCTGTGTGTGTCTGTCTGTGTGTGTCTGTCTGTGTGTGTCTGTCTGTGTGTGTCTGTCTGTGTGTGTCTGTCTGTCTGTCTGTGTGTGTCTGTCTGTCTGTGTCTGTCTGTGTGTGTCTGTTTGTGTGTGTCTGTCTGTGTGTGTCTGTCTGTCTGTGTGTGTCTAGGTGCTGACCTGTCTGACTACTTTAACTATGGGTTCAACGAGGACACGTGGAAGGGCTACTGTGACAAACAGAAGAGGCTGAGGATGGGCCTGGAGGTCGTCAACATCTCCTCCACCACCAGCAAAATCACTGTAAGACACAACATCTCCTCCACCACCAGCTAAATCACTGTAAGACACAACATCTCCTCCACCACCAGCTAAATCACTGTAAGACACAACATCTCCTCCACTACCAGCTAAATCACTAAGATACAACATCTCCTCCACTACCAGCTAAATCACTAAGACACAACATCTCCTCCACTACCAGCTAAATCACTAAGACACAACATCTCCTCCACTACCAGCTAAATCACTAAGATACATCTCC
Organism: Oncorhynchus tshawytscha; assembly: GCF_018296145.1. Taxonomy (NCBI): domain Eukaryota; kingdom Metazoa; phylum Chordata; class Actinopteri; order Salmoniformes; family Salmonidae; genus Oncorhynchus; species Oncorhynchus tshawytscha. Next base: position 9,002 of record NW_024607163.1, on the reverse strand, counting down.
TAAACTCCCTTCTCTCTCCTCCTCTCAATTACCTTCCTTCTTTGTCTCATTGAATTGCCATATGATAATCAGTGTAAAACAGATAAACCAGAGTTGTTTAAAACCAAGATATCCATTTAAAGATAATGTTATAAACCTACTCTACTCCCCCCCCCAGGTTCAGCAGGGCAGGACGGGGAATGAGAAGGAAGTGAGTTTACCCATCCACACGTCCAAACCTGACTTCCCCACTCCAGCCAGCCTCTACAAGACATCCATGAACATGAACACGACCAGGTAAGAGCTGTACACAGGTCAGATGAATAAGAGCTGTACACAGGTCAGATGAATAAGAGCTGTACACAGGTCAGATGAATAAGAGCTGTACACAGGTCAGATGAATAAGAGCCGTAAGGTTAGCCTAGGACAGGTAGAGATGGTCAGAGCTGTACACAGGTCAGATGAATAAGAGCTGTACACAGGTCAGATGAATAAGAGCCGTAAGGTTAGCCTAGGACAGGTAGAGATGGTCAGAGCTGTACACAGGTCAGATGAATAAGAGCTGTATACAGGTCAGATGAATAAGAGCTGTACACAGGTCAGATGAATAAGAGCTGTACACAGGTCAGATGAATAAGAGCTGTACACAGGTCAGATGAATAAGAGCCGTACACAGGTCAGATGAATAAGAGCTGTACACAGGTCAGATGAATAAGAGCAGATGTAGCACAGGTCAGATGAATAAGAGCTGTACACAGGTCAGATGAATAAGAGCTGTACACAGGTCAGATGAATAAGAGCTGTACACAGGTCAGATGAATAAGAGCTGTACACAGGTCAGATGAATAAGAGCTGTACACAGGTCAGATGAATAAGAGCTGTACACAGGTCAGATGAATAAGAGCTGTACACAGGTCAGATGAATAAGAGCTGTACACAGGTCAGATGAATAAGAGCTGTACACAGGTCAGATGGTAAGAGCTGTACACAGGTCAGATGGTAAGAGCTGTACACAGGTCAGATGAATAAGAGCTGTACACAGGTCAGATGAATAAGAGCTGTACACAGGTCAGATGAATAAGAGCTGTACACAGGTCAGATGAATAAGAGCCGTAAGGTTAGCCTAGGACAGGTAGAGATGGTAAGAGCTGTACACAGGTCAGATGAATAAGAGCCGTACACAGGTCAGATGAATAAGAGCCGTAAGGTTAGCCTAGGACAGGTAGAGATGGTAAGAGCTGTACACAGGTCAGATGAATAAGAGCCGTAAGGTTAGCCTAGGACAGGTAGAGATGGTAAGAGCTGTACACAGGTCAGATGAATAAGAGCCGTACACAGGTCAGATGAATAAGAGCCGTAAGGTTAGCCTAGGACAGGTAGAGATGGTAAGAGCTGTACACAGGTCAGATGAATAAGAGCTGTAAGGTTAGCATAGGACAGGTAGAGATGAATAAGAGCCGTAAGGTTAGCCTAGGACAGGTAGAGATGGTCAGAGCTGTACACAGGTCAGATGAATAAGAGCTGTACACAGGTCAGATGAATAAGAGCTGTACACAGGTCAGATGAATAAGAGCTGTACACAGGTCAGATGAATAAGAGCTGTACACAGGTCAGATGAATAAGAGCTGTACACAGGTCAGATGAATAAGAGCTGTACACAGGTCAGATGAATAAGAGCCGTAAGGTTAGCCTAGGACAGGTAGAGATGGTCAGAGCTGTACACAGGTCAGATGAATAAGAGCTGTATACAGGTCAGATGAATAAGAGCCGTAAGGTTAGCCTAGGACAGGTAGAGATGGTCAGAGCTGTACACAGGTCAGGACAGGTACATATAGGTTAGCCTAGGACAGGTAGAGATGGTCAGAGCTGTACACAGGTCAGATGAATAAGAGCCGTAAGGTTAGCCTAGGACAGGTAGAGATGAATAAGAGCCGTAAGGTTAGCCTAGGACAGGTAGAGATGAATAAGAGCCGTAAGGTTAGCCTAGGACTGGTAGAGATGGTCAGAGCTGTACACAGGTCAGATGAATAAGAGCTGTACACAGGTCAGATGAATAAGAGCCGTGAGGTTAGTCTAGGACAGGTAGAGATGGTCAGAGCTGTACACAGGTCAGACTAGGACAGGTAGAGATGGTCAGAGCTGTACACAGGTCAGGACAGGTACATATAGGTTAGCATAGGACAGGTAGAGATGGTCAGAGCTGTACACAGATCAGATGAATAAGAGCCGTAAGGTTAGCCTAGGACAGGTAGAGATGAATAAGAGCCGTACACAGGTCAGATGAATAAGAGCCGTAAGGTTAGCCTAGGACAGGTAGAGATGGTCAGAGCTGTACACAGGTCAGACTAGGACAGGTAGAGATGGTCAGAGCTGTACACAGGTCAGGACAGGTACATATAGGTTAGCATAGGACAGGTAGAGATGGTCAGAGCTGTACACAGATCAGATGAATAAGAGCCGTAAGGTTAGCCTAGGACAGGTAGAGATGAATAAGAGCCGTACACAGGTCAGGTGAATAAGAGCCGTAAGGTTAGCCTAGGACAGGTAGAGATGAATAAGAGCCGTACACAGGTCAGGTGAATAAGAGCCGTAAGGTTAGCCTAGGACAGGTGGTAGAGACAGACCGTAAGGTTAGCCTAGGACAGGTAGAACAGGCCGTAAGGTTAGCCTAGGACAGGTAGAGACAGGCCGTAAGGTTAGCCTAGGACAGGTAGAGACAGTAAGGTTAGCCTAGGACAGGTAGAGACAGACCGTAAGGTTAGCCTAGGACAGGTAGAGACAGGCCGTAAGGTTAGCCTGGGACAGGTAGAGACAGTAAGGTTAGCCTAGGACAGGTACAGACAGACGGTGAGGTTAGTCTAGGACAGGTAGAGACAGACCGTGAGGTTAGCTTAGGACAGGTACATATAGACGGACTGTAAGGTTAGCCTAGGACAGGTAGAGACAGGCCGTAAGGTTAGCCTAGGACTGGTACATATATACGGACTGTAAGGTTAGCCTAGGACATGTACAGATAGTAAGGTTATCCTAGGACAGGTTAAGCGACAGTAAGGTTATCCTAGGACAGGTTAGGCGACAGTGAGGTTATCCTAGGGCAGGTACAGACAGTAAGGTTTGCCTAGGACAGGTACAGACAGTGAGGTTAGCCTAGGACAGGTACAGACAGTACGGTTAGCCTAGGACAGGTTGTACGGTAAGGTTATCCCAGGACAGATACGGACAGTAAGGTTATCCTAGGACAGGTAAAGATACGGTAAGGTTATCCTAGGACAGGTTAAGAGACATGAGAGAGACTCATGTATTAGCTCTGGTAGAGGATTTGGCAAAACACTGTCTGGCAGACAGACAGACAGGCAGACAGACAGGCAGACAGACAGACAGACAGACAGACAGACAGACAGACAGGCAGACAGACAGACAGACAGGCAGACAGACAGACAGACAGACAGACAGGCAGAGACAGACAGACACACAAGCTTGCTTCCGTTTTCTCCTCACAGTACACGTGAATGAGTTCCTCTGAGTGTGTGAGGAGGTCTAACTGTGTCTCCCCTTCTCCCTCTGATGGTAGGATCTCCCCCCACAGTGGACTGCTCCCCCCGTCCAGGACATGTCCTACTATACGTGAGTGGGATGGGGCTTTATCACTACAACACACTGATACATGGGATGGGGCTTTATCACTACAACACACTGATACATGGGATGGGGCTTTATCACTACAACACACTGATACATGGGATGGGGCTTTATCACTATAACACACTGATACACGGGATGGGGCTTTATCACTACAACACACTGATACATGGGATGGGGCTCTATCACTATAACACACTGATACATGGGATGGGGCTTTATCACTACAACACACTGATACACGGGATGGGGCTTTATCACTACAACACACTGATACATGGGATGGGGCTCTATCACTATAACACACTGATACATGGGATGGGGCTTTATCACTACAACACACTGATACACGGGATGGGGCTTTATCACTACAACACACTGATACACGGGATGGGGCTTTATCACTATAACACACTTGATACATGGGATGGGGCTTTATCACTACAACACACTGATACATGGGATGGGGCTTTATCACTACAACACACTTGATACATGGGACGGGGCTTGTTCACTACAACACACTGATACATTCATCTTGAGTTGGATGGGGCTTTATCACTACAACACACTGATACATGGGATGGGGCTTTATCACTACAACACACTGATACATGGGATGGGGCTCTATCACTACAACACACTGATACATGGGATGGGGCTTTATCACAACAACACACTGATACACGGGATGGGGCTTTATCACTATAACACACTGATACATGGGATGGGCTTTATCACTACAACACACTGATACATGGGATGGGGCTCTATCACTACAACACACTGATACATGGGATGGGGCTTTATCACTATAACACACTGATACATGGGATGGGGCTTTATCACTATAACACACTGATACATGGGATGGGGCTTTATCACTACAACACACTGATACACGGGATGGGGCTTTATCACTACAACACACTTGATACATGGGATGGGGCTTTATCACTACAACACACTGATACATTCATCTTGAGTTGGATGGGGCTTTATCACTACAACACACTGATACATTCATCTTGAGTTGGATGGGGCTTTATCACTACAACACACTGATACATGGGATGGGGCTTGTTCACTACAACACACTGATACATGGCATGGGGCTTTATCACTACAACACACTGATACATCCATGTACAGTATTGAGTGGGATGGGGCTTGTTCACAACAACACACTGATACATCCATGTACAGTATTGAGGGATGGGGCTTTATCACTACAACACACTGATACATCCATGTATAGTATTGAGTGGGATGGGGCTTTATCACTACAACACACTGATACATGGGATGGGGCTTGTTCACAACAACACACTGATACATGGGATGGGGCTTTATCACTACAACACACTGATACATGGGATGGGGCTTTATCACTACAACACACTGATACATCCATGTATAGTATTGAGTGGGATGGGGCTTTATCACTACAACACACTGATACATGGGATGGGGCTTTATCACTACAACACACTGATATATGGGATGGGGCTTTATCACTACAACACACTGATACATGGGATGGGGCTTTATCACAACAACACACTGATACATGGGATGGGGCTTTATCACTACAACACACTGATATATGGGATGGGGCTTTATCACTACAACACACTGATACATGGGATGGGGCTTGTTCACTACAACACACTGATACATTCATCTTGAGTTGGATGGGGCTTTATCACTACAACACACTGATACATGGGATGGGGCTTTATCACTACAACACACTGATACATGGGATGGGGCTTTATCACAAGAACACACTGATACATCCATGTACAGTATTGAGTGGGATGGGGCTTTATCACAACAACACACTGATACATGGGACGGGGCTTTATCACAACAACACACTGATACATGGGACGGGGCTTTATCACAACAACACACTGATACATCCATGTACAGTATTCTGTCTTGTCCAGATGCTATTTAAAACACAAAATAAACTCATTTTAATTTCCCTCGGCCGATAAACTAGTGACAAACGTCGTAGTTGCGTCACGTCGTTAGGGCACAACGTGGTAGACAACAATTGTCGCCGCGGCAGACAACAATTGTCTCCGCGGCAACGTTAAGTTTAACGGGAGTCATCACCTTGGCAACAGTAAACACATTTAAATGCAACACACGTATGCACATTGACTCACGTGTGTGTGTGACAGGTGATAGCCATGTTATAGACATGTAATAACAGATTCTACATCTTATGTGTGTATTAGTGCTGCTGTGTGTTGTCCTTTCTGACTTTAGTGTCCTGTCACCGATCTGTGGTGTGGTGGTTAGGTACCGATCTGTCTGTGGTGGTTAGGTACTGATCTGTCTGTGGTGGTTAGGTACCGATCTGTCTGTGGTGGTTAGGTACTGATCTGTCGGTGGTGGTTAGGTACTGATCTGTCTGTGGTGTGGCGGTTAGGTACCCCGATCTGTCTGTGGTGGTGAGGTACCGATCTGTCTGTGGTGTGGCGGTTAGGTACCCCGATCTGTCTGTGGTGTGGTGGTTAGGTACCCCGATCTGTCTGTGGTGTGGTGGTTAGGTACCCCGATCTGTCTGTGGTGTGGTGGTTAGGTACCCCGATCTGTCTGTGGTGTGGTGGTTAGGTACCCCGATCTGTCTGTGGTGTGGTGGTTAGGTACCCCGATCTGTCTGTGGTGTGGTGGTTAGGTACAGAGCTGTCTGTGGTGTGGTGGTTAGGTACAGAGCTGTCTGTGGTGTGGTGGTTAGGTACAGATCTGTCTGTGGTGTGGTGGTTAGGTACCCGAACTGTCTGTGGTGTGGTGGTTAGGTACCCCGAACTGTCTGTGGTGTGGTGGTTAGGTACCCCGAACTGTCTGTGGTGTGGTGGTTAGGTAGTCTAGTGGTTAAGAGCGTTGGCTTAGTCGTTAATGACTGAGAAGACGGCAGGTAGTCTAGTGGTTAAGAGCGTTGTCTTAGTCGTTAATGACTGAGTAGACGGCAGGTAGTCTAGTGGTTGGAAGGTTGCTTGTTCGAATCCCAGAGCCAACTAGGCGAAACATCTCATCTTGAGCCAAAAGGCCCTTAGTCGTGACAGCTTCCTGTTTGTTGTTCCGGAGGAGATGGTCTGCTGAGTGACTCATGTTGTACGGTGGGGGTTGTGTTCAGGAAGACCAGTGGTACGATCGACGTGATTGGAGGAGGGACCGCTACCATCAGCAGAGTGGAGGGACGACGAAGACACAACCTGGAGGGAAACAACATCCAGGTACACACACACACACACACACCTGGAGGGAAACAACATCCAGGTATATACACACACACACACACACACACACACACACACACACACACACACACACACACACACACACACACACAAACAACCTGGAGGGAAACAACATCCAGGTACACACACACACACACACACACACCTGGAGGGAAACAACATCCAGACACACACACACACACACACACACACACACACACACAACCTGGAGGGAAACAACATCCAGACACACACACACACACACACACACCTGGAGGGAAACAACATCCAGGTACACACACACACACACACACACCTGGAGGGAAACAACATCCAGGTACACACACACACACACACACACACCTGGAGGGAAACAACATCCAGGTACACACACACACAACCCAATATTTAGGAAGTTGTTCTTAATGTTTTGTAAACTCAGTGTAATATTACGTGAACTAAACAGAAAAATATATATTATTAAATAAAAATAAAATAATGAGCCATACATTGACACATCGAGTCCAAAACGTCAGTTAAAAACATAAATATAATATTAAGGTAGTTTTAAGTCTTCCAGGAACTCATCTTTAATTTCCTGAGGAAAACAGTTCCTTGCTGTTATGAAAACCTTATGTTGACACCCAGAGTCATATTTTAGTTTTATTTAGTCTTTTCAACAGGTTTGTAAAGGACTTTAGCCTGGTATCGTAGTAATACTGGTGTCGGGACAACCCTTCACTAACACATGAAATGACATGGCCTACATAGAAGTTCTGTTGGCTGTTGAATCACATACCCAGTTGTGATTTGGCCATTTCTTCGTTGTCTAGGTGATTTCGAACACTCGCCGTCGGACGCTGAGCAAAACCCCAACAAGATGCCCCCTTCTTCCCCCGGCCCCTCCCCCAAACATCCCTCCTCCCCCATTCCTTCCCCTCCCCTCCCAACGCCAGCCAGGCTCCCCCTCTCATCCCACCACCAAGTAAGTCTACACCTCTCTCACTTTGTCATTCTTTCTCCTCCCCCGTCTCTCTGTCTCTCTCTGTCTCTGTCTCCTCTCTCTTGTCTCCTCCCCCTCTTGTCTCCTCTCTCTCTCTCTGTCTCCTCTCTCTTGTCTCCTCTCTCTCTTGTCTCTCCCCCCGTCTTCCCTCCTCTCTCTCTTGTCTCCTCTCTCTCTCTCTTGTCTCCTCTCTCTCTCTCTGTCTCCTCTCTCTGTCTCCTCTCTTGTCTCCCCGCCCCTCTCTCTCTCTTGTCTCCCCCTTCCCTCTCTCTTCTCCTCTCTCTCCCCCGTCTCTGTCTCTGTCCCCCATCTTCTCTCTGTCCCCCATCTCCTCTCTCTCTTCTGTCTCTCTCTCTCTCTGTCTCCTCTCTCTGTCTCCTCTGTCTCCTCTCTCTCTCTTGTCCCCCCCTCCTCGCTTCTCTCTGTCCCCCCGTCTCCCTCTCTCTCTCTGTCTCTCTGTCTCTGTCTCCTCTCTCTCTGTCTCTTCTCTCTGCCTCCCTCTCTCTCCCCCGCTCTCTCTCTCTCTCCTGCTTTCTGTCTCTTTCCCTCTAACTTTCTCTCCCCACATTCTCTCCCAGGCTCTAACTATCTTCCCTTTATATTTTGTATATTCACCCTGTTTAACTTTCCCACAGAGAGGAATTTGCTAACAATTGTTTTTATTTGTTAGGAATAATGGCGAATGTCCCTCCTCCTGGTAAGAATAATACCCTAACTATACTCACTGTTACCAGACAAAATACACAATGACATTCATGATGTGGGAAAGACTGAAGAGTTCCACATATTGGTATACTATACAGGTTTTATCTGTCTCAATGTACCCAGTTAGAATGTGTCAGTGTGGTGATGTCATAGTCATATTGTGGTATAGACTCAACAAAGAATGTATCAGTGTGATGATGTCATAATGCACTATGCACTTCATTATCTATCGTGGTTACCTAGCATTAAATTAGCTAGCTAAAGAAGTATAAACTAGATTGAGTCTAAGTACATTATAAAATTAGGAAAGGTTTGACTGGTCCTGTAAACAGGTGAGCGGAGGAGATCAACAGATAGAATGTGTCAGTGTGGTGATGTCATAATGCGGTATAGACAACAGGTAGAATGTGTGGTGATGTCAT
>NW_024607162.1:12500-15000 GCF_018296145.1 Oncorhynchus tshawytscha | reverse complement strand
CTGATAACTCTGGAGAGAGAGAGAGAGAGAGACTGATAACTCTGGAGAGAGAGAGAGAGACTGATAACTCTGGAGAGAGAGAGAGAGAGACTGATAACTCTGGAGAGAGAGAGAGAGAGACTGATAACTCTGGAGAGAGAGAGAGAGACTGATAACTCTGGAGAGAGAGAGAGACTGATAACTCTGGAGAGAGAGAGAGAGAGAGACTGATAACTCTGGAGAGAGAGAGAGAGACTGATAACTCTGGAGAGAGAGAGAGAGAGACTGATAACTCTGGAGAGAGAGAGAGAGACTGATAACTCTGGAGAGAGAGAGAGACTGATAACTCTGGAGAGAGAGAGAGAGAGACTGATAACTCTGGAGAGAGAGAGAGAGAGACTGATAACTCTGGAGAGAGAGAGAGAGACTGATAACTCTGGAGAGAGAGAGAGAGAGAGACTGATAACTCTGGAGAGAGAGAGAGAGAGACTGATAACTCTGGAGAGAGAGAGAGAGACTGATAACTCTGGAGAGAGAGAGAGAGAGACTGATAACTCTGGAGAGAGAGAGAGAGAGACTGATAACTCTGGAGAGAGAGAGAGACTGATAACTCTGGAGAGAGAGAGAGAGAGAGAGATAGAGAGAGAGACTGATAACTCTGGAGAGAGAGAGAGAGAGACTGATAACTCTGGAGAGAGAGAGAGAGAGACTGATAACTCTGGAGAGAGAGAGAGAGAGACTGATAACTCTGGAGAGAGAGAGAGAGAGAGAGACTGATAACTCTGGAGAGAGAGAGAGAGAGAGAGACTGATAACTCTGGAGAGAGAGAGAGAGAGAGACTGATAACTCTGGAGAGAGAGAGAGAGAGACTGATAACTCTGGAGAGAGAGAGAGAGAGAGAGACTGATAACTCTGGAGAGAGAGAGAGAGAGAGAGACTGATAACTCTGGAGAGAGAGAGAGAGAGAGAGACTGATAACTCTGGAGAGAGAGAGAGAGAGAGAGACTGATAACTCTGGAGAGAGAGAGAGAGAGAGACTGATAACTCTGGAGAGAGAGAGAGAGAGAGAGACTGATAACTCTGGAGAGAGAGAGAGAGAGAGACTGATAACTCTGGAGAGAGAGAGAGAGAGAGAGAGAGAGACTGATAACTCTGGAGAGAGAGAGAGAGAACTCTGAGAGACTGAGAGACTGGATAACTGGAGAGAGAGAGAGAGAGAGAGACTGAGATAACTCTGGAGAGAGAGAGAGAGAGAGAGATAACTCTGGAGAGAGAGAGAGAGAGAGAGAGAGAGAGAGATAACTCTGGAGAGAGAGAGAGAGAGAGAGAGAGAGAGAGATAACTCTGGAGAGAGAGAGAGAGAGAGAGAGAGAGATAACTCTGGAGAGAGAGAGAGAGAGAGAGAGAGAGAGAGATAACTCTGGAGAGAGAGAGAGAGAGAGAGAGAGAGAGAGATAACTCTGGAGAGAGAGAGAGAGAGAGATGATAACTCTGGAGAGAGAGAGAGAGAGAGAGAGAGAGAGAGAGAGAGAGAGAGAGAGACTGATAACTCTGGAGAGAGAGAGAGAGAGAGAGACTGATAACTCTGGAGAGAGAGAGAGAGAGACTGATAACTCTGGAGAGAGAGAGAGAGAGAGAGAGAGACTGATAACTCTGGAGAGAGAGAGAGAGAGAGAGAGAGACTGATAACTCTGGAGAGAGAGAGAGAGACTGATAACTCTGGAGAGAGAGAGAGAGAGACTGATAACTCTGGAGAGAGAGAGAGAGAGAGAGAGAGAGAGAGAGAGAGACTGATAACTCTGGAGAGAGAGAGAGAGAGAGAGAGAGAGAGAGAGAGAGACTGATAACTCTGGAGAGAGAGCGAGAGAGACTGATAACTCTGGAGAGAGAGAGAGAGAGAGAGAGAGAGAAGAGAGAGAGAACTCTGGAGAGAGAGAGAGAGAGAGAGAGAGAGAGAGAGAGAGATAACTCTGGAGAGAGAGAGAGAGAGAGAGAGAGAGATAACTCTGGAGAGAGAGAGAGATAACTCTGGAGAGAGAGAGAGAGAGATAACTCTGGAGAGAGAGAGAGAGAGAGAGACTGGAGAGAGAGAGAGATAACTCTGGAGAGAGAGAGAGAGAGACTGATACCTCTGGAGAGAGAGAGAGAGAGAGAGAGAGAGAGACTGATACCTCTGGAGAGAGAGAGAGAGAGAGAGAGACTGATACCTCTGGAGAGAGAGAGAGAGACTGATACCTCTGGAGAGAGAGAGAGAGAGACTGATACCTCTGGAGAGAGAGAGAGAGAGACTGATACCTCTGGAGAGAGAGAGAGAGAGAGACTGATACCTCTGGAGAGAGAGAGAGAGAGAGACTGATACCTCTGGAGAGAGAGAGAGAGAGACTGATACCTCTGGAGAGAGAGAGAGAGACTGATACCTCTGGAGAGAGAGAGAGAGAGAGACTGATACCTCTGGAGAGAGAGAGAGAGAGAGAGACTGATACCTCTGGAGAGAGAGAGAGAGAGAGACTGATACCTCTGG
>NW_024607161.1:12500-19042 GCF_018296145.1 Oncorhynchus tshawytscha | reverse complement strand
GTGGTGGTGGTGAGGTGTGTTCTAGTCTTTACCTGGGTAGCAGTAGTAGTAGTAGTAGTAGTAGTAGTAGTAGTAGTGGTGGTGAGGTGTGTCTAGTCTTTACCTGGGCAGTAGTAGTAGTAGTAGTAGTAGTAGTAGTAGTGTGGTGGTGAGTGTGTCTAGTCTTTAGTGGTGGTGGTGAGGGTGTGGTAGTAGTGGTGGTGGTGAGGTGTGTTATAGTCTTTACCTGTGCAGAAGTAATAGTAGTAGTGGTGGTGGTGGTGAGGTGTGTCTAGTCTTTACCTGGGTAGTAGTAGTAGTAGTAGTGGTGGTGGTGAGTGTGTCTAGTCTTTACCTGGGTAGTAGTAGTAGTAGTAGTGGTGGTGGTGGTGGTGTGTGTCTAGTCTTTACCTGGGTAGTAGTAGTAGTAGTGGTGGTGGTGGTGAGGTGTGTCTAGTCTTTACCTGGGTAGTAGTAGTAGTAGTAGTGGTGGTGGTGAGTGTGTCGGTCTTTACCTGGGCAGTAGTAGTAGTAGTAGTAGTAGTAGTAGTAGTAGTAGTAGTAGTAGTGGTGGTGGTAGTAGTGGTGGTGGTGAGGTGTGTCTAGTCTTTACCTGGGCAGTAGTAGTAGTAGTGGTGGTGGTGGTGAGGTGTGTCTAGTCTTTACCTGGGTAGTAGTAGTAGTAGTGGTGGTGGTGGTGAGGTGTGTCTAGTCTTTACCTGGGTAGTAGTAGTAGTAGTAGTGGTGGTGGTGGGTGTGTCTAGTCTTTACCTGGGCAGTAGTAGTAGTAGTAGTAGTAGTAGTAGTAGTAGTGGTGGTGGTGGTGGTGGTAGTAGTGGTGGTGGTGGTGAGGTGTGTCTAGTCTTTACCTGGGTAGTAGTAGTAGTAGTAGTGGTGGTGGTGAGGTGTGTCTAGTCTTTACCTGGGTAGTAGTAGTAGTAGTAGTGGTGGTGGTGAGGTGTGTCTAGTCTTTACCTGGGCAGTAGTAGTAGTAGTAGTGGTGGTGGTGGTGAGGTGTCTAGTCTTTACCTGGGTAGTAGTAGTAGTAGTAGTGGTGGTGGTGAGGTGTGTCTAGTCTTTACCTGGGCAGTAGTAGTAGTAGTAGTAGTAGTAGTAGTAGTAGTGGTGGTGGTGAGGTGTGTTGTAGTCTTTACCTGGGCAGTATTAGTAGTAGAAGTAGTAGTAGTAGTAGTAGTAGTAGTGGTGGTGGTGGTGGTAGTGGTGGTGGTGAGGTGTGTCTAGTCTTTACCTGGGCAGTATTAGTAGTAGAAGTAGTAGTAGTAGTAGTAGTAGTAGTGGTGGTGAGTGTCTAGTCTTTACCTGGGCAGTAGTAGTAGTAGCAGTAGTAGTAGTGGTGGTGGTGGTGGTGGTAGTGGTGGTGGTGAGGTGTGTTCTAGTCTTTACCTGGGTAGTAGTAGTAGTAGTAGTAGTAGTAGTAGTAGTAGTAGTAGTAGTAATAGTAGTAGTAGTAATAGTAGTAGTAGTAGTAGTAGTAGTAGTGAGGTGTGTTCTAGGCTTTACCTGGGTAGTAGTAGTAGTAGTAGTAGTAGTAGTAGTAGTAGTAGTAGTAGTAGTAGTAGTGGTGGTGAGGTGTGTTGTAGTCTTTACCTGGGTAGTAGTAGTAGTAGTAGTAGTAGTAGTAGTAGTAGTAGTAGTAGTAATAGTAGTAGTAGTAATAGTAGTAGTAGTAGTAGTAGTAGTAGTGAGGTGTGTTCTAGGCTTTACCTGGGTAGTAGTAGTAATAGTAGTAGTAGTAGTAGTAGTAGTAGTAGTAGTGGTGGTGGTGAGGTGTGTTCTAGTCTTTACCTGGGTAGCAGTAGTAGTAGTAGTAGTAGTAGTAGTAGTAGTAGTGGTGGTGAGGTGTGTTCTAGTCTTTACCTGGGTAGCAGTAGTAGTAGTAGTAGTAGTAGTAGTAGTAGTAGTAGTGGTGGTGAGGTGTGTTCTAGTCTTTACCTGGGCAGTAGTAGTAGTAGTAGTAGTAGTAGTAGTAGTAGTAGTAGTAGTGGTGGTGAGGTGTGTCTAGTCTTTACCTGGGCAGTAGTAGTAGTAGTAGTAGTAGTAGTGGTGGTGGTGGTGGTGGTAGTGGTGGTGGTGAGGTGTGTTCTAGTCTTTACCTGGGTAGTAGTAGTAGTAGTGGTGGTGAGGTGTGTTGTAGTCTTTACCTGGGTAGTAGTAGTAGTAGTAGTAGTAGTAGTAGTAGTAGTAGTAGTAGTAGTAGTAGTAGTAGTAGTACTAGTAGTAATAGTAGTAGTAGTAATAGTAGTAGTAGTAGTAGTAGTAGTGAGGTGTGTTCTAGGCTTTACCTGGGTAGTAGTAGTAGTAGTAGTAGTAGTGGTGGTGGTGAGGTGTGTTCTAGTCTTTACCTGGGTAGCAGTAGTAGTAGTAGTAGTAGTAGTAGTAGTAGTAGTGGTGGTGAGGTGTGTTCTAGTCTTTACCTGGGTAGCAGTAATAGTAGTAGTAGTAGTAGTAGTAGTAGTAGTAGTAGTGGTGGTGAGGTGTGTTCTAGTCTTTACCTGGGCAGTAGTAGTAGTAGTAGTAGTAGTAGTAGTAGTAGTAGTGGTGAGGTGTGTTCTAGGCTTTACCTGGGCAGTAGTAGTAGTAGTAGTGGTGGTGAGTGTGTCTAGTCTTTACCTGGGCAGTAGTAGTAGTAGTAGTAGTAGTAGTGGTGGTGAGGTGTGTTATAGTCTTTACCTGGGTAGTAGTAGTAGTAGTAGTAGTAGTAGTAAGGTGTGTTCTAGTCTTTACCTGGGCAGTAGTAGTAGTAGTAGTAGTAGTAGTAGTAGTGGTAGTGAGGTGTGTTCTAGGCTTTACCTGGGTAGTAGTAGTAGTAGTAGTAGTAGTGGTGAGGTGTGTCTAGTCTTTACCTGGGCAGTAGTAGTTAGTAGTAGTAGTAGTAGTAGTAGTAGTGGTGGTGGTGGTGAGGTGTGTCTAGTCTTTACCTGGGCAGTAGTAATAGTAGTAGTAGTAGTAGTGGTGGTGGTGAGGTGTGTTATAGTCTACCTGGGCAGTAGTAGTAGTAGTAGTAGTGAGGTGTGTTCTAGTCTTTACCTGGGCAGTAGAAGTAGTAGTAGTAGTAGTGGTGGTGGTGGTGGTGAGTGTGTCTAGTCTTTACCTGGGCAGTAGTAATAGTAGTAGTAGTAGTAGTGGTGGTGGTGAGGTGTGTTATAGTCTACCTGGGCAGTAGTAGTAGTAGTAGTAGTGAGGTGTGTTCTAGTCTTTACCTGGGCAGTAGAAGTAGTAGTAGTAGTAGTGGTGGTGGTGGTGGTGAGGTGTGTCTAGTCTTTACCTGGGCAGTATTAGTAGTAGTAGTAGTAGTAGTAGTAGTAGTAGTAGTAGTAGTAGTGGTAGTAGTGGTGGTGGTGAGGTGTGTTATAGTCTTTACCTGGGCAGAAGTAATAGTAGTAGTAGTAGTGGTGAGGTGTGTTCTAGGCTTTACCTGGGTAGTAGTAATAGTAGTAGTAGTAGTAGTAAGGTGTGTTCTAGTCTTTACCTGGGCAGCAGTAGTAGTAGTAGTAGTAGTAGTAGTAGTAGTAGTAGTAGTAGTGGTGGTGGTGAGTGTGTCTAGTCTTTACCTGGCAGTAGTAGTAGTAGTAGTAGTAGTAGTAGTAGTAGTGGTGGTGGTAGTAGTGGTGGTGGTGAGGTGTGTCTAGTCTTTACCTGGGCAGTAGTAGTAGTAGTAGTAGTAGTAGTAGTAGTAGTGGTGGTGGTAGTAGTGGTGGTGGTGAGGTGTGTCTAGTCTTTACCTGGGCAGTAGTAGTAGTAGTAGTAGTGGTGAGGTGTGTCTAGTCTTTACCTGGGCAGTAGTAGTAGTAGTAGTAGTAGTAGTAGTAGTAGTAGTGGTGGTGGTAGTAGTGGTGGTGGTGAGGTGTGTCTAGTCTTTACCTGGGGAGTAGTAGTAGTAGTAGTAGTAGTAGTAGTAGTGGTGGTGGTGGTGGTGGTGGTGAGGTGTGTTGTAGTCTTTACCTGGGTAGTAGTAGTAGTAGTAGTAGTCGTAGTAGTGGTGGTGGTGGTAGTAGTGGTGGTGAGGTGTGTTCTAGTCTTTACCTGGGCAGTAGTAGTAGTAGTAGTAGTGGTGGTGAGGTGTGTCTAGTCTTTACCTGGGCAGTATTAGTAGTAGAAGTAGTAGTAGTAGTAGTAGTAGTAGTAGTGGTGGTGAGGTGTGTCTAGTCTTTACCTGGGCAGTAGTAGTAGTAGCAGTAGTAGTGGTGGTGGTGGTGGTGGTGGTAGTGGTGGTGGTGAGGTGTGTTCTAGTCTTTACCTGGGTAGTAGTAGTAGTAGTAGTAGTAGTAGTAGTAGTAGTAAGGTGTGTTCTAGTCTTTACCTGGGCAGTAGTAGTAGTAGTAGTAGTAGTAGTAGTAGTAGTAGTGAGGTGTGTTCTAGGCTTTACCTGGGTAGTAGTAGTAGTAGTAGTAGTAGTAGTAGTAGTAGTAGTGGTGAGGTGTGTTCTAGTCTTTACCTGGGTAGTAGTAGTAGTAGTAGTAGTAGTAGTAGTGGTGGTGAGGTGTGTTCTAGTCTTTACCTGGGTAGCAGTAGTAGTAGTAGTAGTAGTAGTGGTGGTGAGGTGTGTTCTAGTCTTTACCTGGGCAGTAGTAGTAGTAGTAGTAGTAGTAGTAGTGGTGAGGTGTGTTCTAGGCTTTACCTGGGCAGTAGTAGTAGTAGTAGTGGTGGTGAGTGTGTCTAGTCTTTACCTGGGCAGTAGTAGTAGTAGTAGTAGTAGTAGTAGTGGTGGTGGTGGTGAGGTGTGTTCTAGTCTTTACCTGGGCAGTAGTAATAGTAGTAGTAGTGGTAGTGGTGGTGGTGAGGTGTGTCTAGTCTTTACCTGGGTAGTAGTAGTAGTGGTAGTAGTGGTGGTGGTGAGGTGTGTCTAGTCTTTACCTGGGCAGTATTAGTAGTAGTAGTAGTAGTAGTAGTAGTAGTAGTGGTGGTGGTAGTAGTAGTAGTAGTAGTAGTAGTAGTAGTAGTAGTAGTGGTGGTAGTAGTAGTAGTAGTAGTAGTAGTAGTGGTAGTGGTAGTAGTGGTGGTGGTAGTGAGGTGTATTATAGTCTTTACCTGGGTAGTAGTAATAGTAGTAGTAGTAGTAGTAGTAAGGTGTGTTCTAGTCTTTACCTGGGCAGTAGTAGTAGTAGTAGTAGTAGTAGTGGTGGTGGTAGTAGTAGTGGTGGTAGTAGTAGTGGTGGTGGTGAGGTGTGTTGTAGTCTTTACCTGGGTAGTAGTAGTAGTAGTAGTAGTAGTAGTAGTAGTAGTAGTGGTGATGGTGGTAGTAGTGGTGGTGAGGTGTGTTCTAATCTTTACCTGGGCAGTAGTAGTAGTAGTAGTAGTAGTAGTGGTGGTGAGGTGTGTCTAGTCTTTACCTGGGCAGTAGTAGTAGTAGTAGTAGTAGTAGTGGTGGTGGTGGTGGTGGTGAGGTGTGTTATAGTCTTTACCTGGGTAGTAGTAGTAGTAGTGGTGGTGAGGTGTGTTGTAGTCTTTACCTGGGCAGTAGAAGTAGTAGTAGTAGTAGTGGTGGTGGTGGTGGTGAGGTGTGTCTAGTCTTTACCTGGGCAGTATTAGTAGTAGTAGTAGTAGTAGTAGTAGTAGTAGTAGTAGTAGTAGTGGTAGTAGTGGTGGTGGTGAGGTGTGTTATAGTCTTTACCTGGGCAGAAGTAATAGTAGTAGTAGTAGTGGTGAGGTGTGTTCTAGGCTTTACCTGGGTAGTAGTAATAGTAGTAGTAGTAGTAGTAAGGTGTGTTCTAGTCTTTACCTGGGCAGCAGTAGTAGTAGTAGTAGTAGTAGTAGTAGTAGTAGTAGTAGTAGTGGTGGTGGTGAGGTGTGTCTAGTCTTTACCTGGCAGTAGTAGTAGTAGTAGTAGTAGTAGTAGTAGTAGTGGTGGTGGTAGTAGTGGTGGTGGTGAGGTGTGTCTAGTCTTTACCTGGGCAGTAGTAGTAGTAGTAGTAGTAGTAGTAGTAGTAGTGGTGGTGGTAGTAGTGGTGGTGGTGAGGTGTGTCTAGTCTTTACCTGGGCAGTAGTAGTAGTAGTAGTAGTGGTGAGGTGTGTCTAGTCTTTACCTGGGCAGTAGTAGTAGTAGTAGTAGTAGTAGTAGTAGTAGTAGTGGTGGTGGTAGTAGTGGTGGTGGTGAGGTGTGTCTAGTCTTTACCTGGGGAGTAGTAGTAGTAGTAGTAGTAGTAGTAGTAGTGGTGGTGGTGGTGGTGGTGGTGAGGTGTGTTGTAGTCTTTACCTGGGTAGTAGTAGTAGTAGTAGTAGTCGTAGTAGTGGTGGTGGTGGTAGTAGTGGTGGTGAGGTGTGTTCTAGTCTTTACCTGGGCAGTAGTAGTAGTAGTAGTAGTGGTGGTGAGTGTGTCTAGTCTTTACCTGGGCAGTATTAGTAGTAGAAGTAGTAGTAGTAGTAGTAGTAGTAGTAGTGGTGGTGAGGTGTGTCTAGTCTTTACCTGGGCAGTAGTAGTAGTAGCAGTAGTAGTAGTGGTGGTGGTGGTGGTGGTAGTGGTGGTGGTGAGGTGTGTTCTAGTCTTTACCTGGGTAGTAGTAGTAGTAGTAGTAGTAGTAGTAGTAGTAGTGAGGTGTGTTCTA
>NW_024607160.1:5000-19042 GCF_018296145.1 Oncorhynchus tshawytscha | reverse complement strand
CCCCTCCCTCCTCTCTCTCTGCCAGCCTCTCCCTTGAACCCCCCTCCCTCCTCTCTCTCTCTCTGCCAGCCTCTCCCTTAGACCCCCTCCCTCCTCTCTCTCTCTCTCTGCCACCTCTCCCTTGAACCCCCTCCCTCCTCTCTCTCTCTCTCTGCCTCTCATTGAACCCCCTCCCTCCTCTCATCTGCCAGCCTCTCCCTTAGACCTCCCTCATCTCGTTCTCTCCCTTGAACCCCCCTGTTCCTCCTCTCTCTCTCTGCCAGCCTCTCCCTTGAACCCCCTCCCTCACTCTCTCTCTGCCAGCCTCTCCCTTGAACCCCCTCCCTCCTCTCTCGCTCTCCCTTGAACCCCCTCCCTCCTCTCGCTCTCTCTCTCTGTTCGCTCTCTCCTTGAACCCCCTCCTCCTCTCCTCTCTCAGCCTCTCCCTTGAACCCCCCTCCCTCTGTTCGCTCTCCTTAGACCCCCTCCCTCCTCTCCCTCTCTCTCTCTGTTCATCTCCATTGACCCCCCTCTCTCTCTCCCTCTCTCTCTCTCTGCCAGCCTTTCCCTTGAACCCCCCTCCCTCCTCTCCCTCTCCCTTAGACCCCATTGACCTCCCTCCTCTCTCTCTCTCTCTGCCAGCTCTCCCTTAGACCCCCTCCCTCCTCTCCTCTCGGCTCTCTCTCTCTGTTCGCTCTCCTCTCTCCTCTCCCTCTCTCTCTGTTCGCTCTCCCTTGAACCCCCCTCCCTCCTCTCTCTCGCTCTCTCTGTTCAATCCCTAAATGACCCCCTCCCTCCTCTCTCTCTCTCTCTCTCTCTGCCCAGCCTCTCCCTTGAACCCCCCTCCCTCCTCTCTCTCTGTTCGCTCTCCCTTGAACCCCCTCCCTCCTCTCTCTCTCTGCCAGCCTCTCCCTTGAACCCCCCCTCCCTCCTCTCGCTCTCCCTTGAACCCCCACTCCCTCTCGCTCTCCCTTGAACCCCCCTCCCTCCTCTCTCTCTCTCTCTGTTCGCTCTCCCTTGAACCCCCCTCCCTCCTCTCGCTCTAACCCTTGAACCCCCCTCCCTCCTCTCTCTCCTGCCAGCCTCTCCCTTGAACCCCCCTTCCTCCTCCTCTCTCTCTGCCAGCCTCTCCCTTGAACCCCCTCCCTCCTCTCTCTCTCTCTCTCTCTCTCTCTGCCAGCCTCTCCCTTGAACCCCCTCCCTCTCTCTCTCTCTGCCAGCCTCTCCCTTGACCCCCTCCCTCCTCTCTCTCTGCCAGCCTCTCCCATGACCCCCCTACCTCCTCTCGCTCCCCCTTGAACCCCCTCCCTCCTCTCTCTCCTGCCAGCCTCTCCCTTGAACCCCCTCCCTCCTCTCTCTCTCTCTGTAGCTCTCCCTTGAACCCCTCCCTCCTCTCTCTCTGCCAGCCTCTCCCATGGACCCCCCTCCCTCCTCTCTCTCTCGCTCTCTCTGTTCAAACTCCCTTGACCCCCTCCCTCCTCTCTCTCTCTCTCTCTCTGCCAGCCTCTCCCTTGAACCCCCTCCCTCCTCTCTCTCTGTTCGCTCTCCTTGAACCCCCCTCCCTCCTCTCTCTCTCTGCCAGCCTCTCCCTTGAACCCCCTCCCTCCTCTCGCTCTCCCTTGAACCCCCCTCCCTCTCGCTCTCCTTAGACCCCCTCCCTCCTCTCTCTCTCTCTCTCTCTGTTCGCTCTCCCTTAGACCCCCCTCCCTCCCTCTCGCTCTAACCCTTGAACCCCCTCCCTCCTCTCTCTCTGCCAGCCTCCCTTGAACCCCCTCCCTCCTCTCTCTCTCGCGCTCTCTCTGTTCGCTCTCCCTTGAACCCCCCCCTCCCTCATCCCTCTCTCTGCCAGCCTCTCCCTTGAACCCCCCTCCCTCCCCTCTCTGTTTGCTCTCCCTTGAACCCCCCCTCCCTCCTCTCTCTCTCTCTGTTCGCTCTCTCTCCCTCTCTACCAGCCTCTCCCTTGAACCCCCCTCCCCTCCTCTCTCTCTCTCTGTTGCTCTCCTTGAACCCCCTCTCCCTCCTCTCTCTCTCTCTCTCTCTCTCTCTCTCTCTGCCAGCCTCTCCCTTGAACCCCCCCCTCCCTCCTCTCTCTCTCTCTCTGCCAGCCTCTCCCTTGAACCCCCCCCTCCCCCCTCCTCCTCGCTCTCCCTTGAACCCCCCTCCCTCCTCTCTCGCTCTCCCTTGAACCCCCCCTCCCTCCTCTCATCTCCCTTGAACCCCCCCTCCCTCCTCTCGCTCTCCCTTGAACCCCCTCCTCTCTCTCTCTCTGCCAGCCTCTCCCTTGAACCCCCTCTCCTCTCTCTCTCTCTGCCAGCCTCTCCCTTGAACCCCCTCCCTCCTCTCTCTCTCCTGCCAGCCTCTCCCTTGAACCCCCTCCCTCCTCTCTCTCTCTCTCTGCCAGCCTCTCCCTTGACCCCCTCCCTCCTCTCTCTCTGCCAGCCTCTCCTTAACCCCCCTCTCTCCTCTCTCTCTGCCAGCCTCTCCCTTGAACCCCCCTCCCTCCTCTCTCTCTGCCAGCCTCTCCCTTGAACCCCCCTCCCTCCTCTCGCTCTCCCTTGACCCCCTCCCCTCCCTCCACTCTCTCTCTCTGCCAGCCTCTCCCTTGAACCCCCTCCCTCCTCTCTCTCTCTCTGCCAGCCTCTCCCTTGAACCCCCTCCCTCCCTCTCGCTCTCCCTTGAACCCCCCCCACCTCCCTCTCTCTATGCCAGCCTCGCCCTTGACCCCCTCCCTCCTCTCTCTCTCTCTCTCTCTTGAACCCCCCCCTCCCTCCTCTCTCGCTCTCCCTTGAACACCCCCTCCCTCCTCTCTCTCTCTCTGCCAGCCTCTCCCTTGAACCCCCTCCCTCCTCTCTCTCTCTCTCTGCCAGCCTCTCCGTTGAACCCCCTCCCCTCTCTCTCTCTCTCTCTCTCTTGAACCCCCCCTCCCTCCTCTCTCGCTCTCCCTTGAACACCCCTCCCTCCTCTCGCTCTCTCTCTGTTCGCTCTCCATTGAACCCCCCTCCCTCCTCTCCCTCTCTCTCTCTGTTCGCTCTCCCTTGAACCCCCCCCTCCCTCTCTCTCTCTCTCTCTCTCTCTCTGCCAGCCTCTCCCTTGAACCCCCTCCCTCCTCTCTCTCTGTTCGCTCTCCCTTGAACCCCCCTCCCTCCTCTCTCTCTCTGCCAGCCTCTCCCTTGAACCCCCTCCCTCCTCTCGCTCTCCCTTGAACCCCCCTCCCTCTCGCTCTCCCTTGAACCCCCCCCCCCTCCTCTCTCTCTCTCTCTCTGTTCGCTCTCCCTTGAACCCCCTCCCTCCTCTCGCTCTAACCCTTGAACCCCCTCCCTCCTCTCTCTCTGCCAGCCTCTCCCTTGACCCCCCTTCCTCCTCTCTCTCTCTCTCTGCCAGCCTCTCCCTTGAACCCCCTCCCTCCTCTCTCTCTCTCTCTCTCTCTCTGCCAGCCTCTCCCTTGAACCCCCTCCCTCCTCTCTCTCTGCCAGCCTCTCCTTGAACCCCCTCCCTCCTCTCTCTCTCTGCCAGCCTCTCCCTTAGACCCCCTCCTCTCTCTCTCTCTCTCTGCCAGCCTCTCCCTTGAACCCCCTCCCTCCTCTCTCTCTCTGCCAGCCTCTCCCTTGAACCCCCCTCCCTCCTCTCTCTCTCTCTGCCAGCCTCTCCCTTGAACCCCCTCCCTCCTCTCTCTCTCTGCCAGCCTCTCCCTTGAACCCCCCTCCCTCCTCTCGCTCTCCCTTGAACCCCCTCCCTCCTCTCTCTCTCTCTACTTGCCAGCCTCTCCCTTGAACCCCCTCCCTCCTCTCTCTCTCTGCCAGCCTCTCCCTTGAACCCCCCTCCCTCCTCTCTCGCTCTCCCTTGAACCCCCTCCCTCCTCTCGCTCTCTCTCTCTGTTCGCTCTCCCTTGAACCCCCTCCCTCCTCCTCTCCCTCTCTCTCTGTTCACTCTCCCTTGAACCCCCCTCCCTCCTCTCCCTCTCTCTCTCTGTTCACTCTCCATTGACCCCCCCTCTCTCTCTCTCTCTCTCTCTCTGCCAGCCCTTTCCCTTGAACCTCCCCCTCCCTCCTCTCTCGCTCTCCCTTGAACCCCCTCCCTCCTCTCTCTCTCTCTCTCTGTTCGCTCTCCCTTGAACCCCCCTCCCTCCTCTCGCTCTCTCTCTCTGTTCGCTCTCCCTCTCTCCTCTCCCTCTCTCTCTGTTCGCTCTCCCGAACCCCCTCCCTCCTCTCTCTCGCTCTCTCTGTTCCTCTCCCTTGACCCCCTCCCTCCTCTCTCTCTCTCTCTCTGCCAGCCTCTCCCTTGAACCCCCTCCCTCCTCTCTCTCTGTTCGCTCTCCCTTGAACCCCCCCCTCCCTCCTCTCTCTCTCTGCCAGCCTCTCCCTTGAACCCCCCTCCCTCCTCTCGCTCTCCCTTGAACCCCCTCCCTCTCGCTCTCCCTTAGACCCCCCCCTCCTCTCTCTCTCTCTCTCTGTTCGCTCTCCCTTGAACCCCCTCCCTCCTCTCGCTCTAACCCTTGAACCCCCTCCCTCCTCTCTCTCTGCCAGCCTCTCCCTTGAACCCCCTTCCTCCTCTCTCTCTCTCTCTCTCTCTCTCTCTGCCAGCCTCTCCCTTGAACCCCCTCCCTCTCTCTCTCTCTCTGCCAGCCTCTCCTTGAACCCCCTCCCTCCTCTCTCTCTGCCAGCCTCTCCCTTGAGCCCCCTCCCTCCTCTCGCTCCCCTTGAACCCCCTCCCTCCTCTCTCTCTGCCAGCCTCTCCCTTGAACCCCCTCCCTCCTCTCGCTCTCCCTTGAACCCCCTCCCTCCTCTCTCTCTCTCTGCCAGCCTCGCCCTTGAACCCCCCCCCTTCTCTCTCTCTCTCTCTCTTGAACCCCCTCCCTCCTCTCTCGCTCTCCCTTGAACACCCCCCTCCCTCTCTCTCTCTCTCTGCCAGCCTCTCCCTTGAACCCCCTCCCTCCTCTCTCTCTGCCAGCCTCTCCGTTGAACCCCCTCCCTTCTCTCTCTCTCTCTCTCTCTGAACCCCCCTCCCTCCTCTCTCGCTCTCCCTTGAACCCCCTCCCTCCTCTCTCTCGCTCTCTCTGTTCACTCTCCCTTGACCCCCCTCCCTCCTCTCTCTCTCTCTCTCTGCCAGCCTCTCCCTTGAACCCCCCTCCCTCCTCTCTCTCTCTGTTCGCTCTCCCTTGAACCCCCCTCCCTCCTCTCTCTCTCTGCCAGCCTCTCCCTTGAACCCCCCCCTCCCTCCTCTCGCTCTCCCTTGAACCCCCCTCCCTCTCGCTCTCCCTTGAGACCCCCTCCCTCCTCTCTCTCTCTCTCTCTGTTCGCTCTCCCTTGAACCCCCTCCCTCCTCTCGCTCTAACCCTTGAACCCCCTCCCTCCTCTCTCTCTGCCAGCCTCTCCCTTGAACCCCCTTCCTCCTCTCTCTCTCTCTCTGCCAGCCTCTCCCTTGAACCCCCTCCCTCCTCTCTCTCTCTCTCTCTCTCTGCCAGCCTCTCCCTTGAACCCCCTCCCTCTCTCTCTCTCTGCCAGCCTCTCCCTTGAACCCCCTCCCTCCTCTCTCTCTGCCAGCCTCTCCCTTGAACCCCCTCCCTCCTCTCGCTCCCCTTGAACCCCCCTCCCTCCTCTCTCTCTGCCAGCCTCTCCCTTGAACCCCCCTCCCTCCTCTCGCTCTCCCTTGAACCCCCTCCCTCCTCTCTCTCTCTCTGCCAGCCTCGCCCTTGAACCCCCTCCCTTCTCTCTCTCTCTCTCTCTCTCTTGAACCCCCCTCCCTCCTCTCTCGCTCTCCCTTGAACACCCCCCCCTCCCTCCTCTCTCTCTGCCAGCCTCTCCCTTGAACCCCCTCCCTCCTCTCTCTCTGCCAGCCTCTCCGTTGAACCCCCTCCCTTCTCTCTCTCTCTCTCTCTCTTGAACCCCCTCCCTCCTCTCTCGCTCTCCCTTGAACACCCCCTCCCTCCTCTCGCTCTCTCTCTGTTCGCTCTCCTTGAACCCCCTCCCTCCTCTCCCTCTCTCTCTCTGTTCGCTCTCCCTTAGACCCCCCCCTCCTCTCTCTCGCTCTCTCTGTTCACTCTCCCTTGACCCCCTCCCTCCTCTCTCTCTCTGCCAGCCTCTCCCTTGAACCCCCCTCCCTCCTCTCTCTCTCTGCCAGCCTCTCCCTTGAACCCCCTCCCTCTCTCTCTCTCTCTCTGCCAGCCTCTCCCTTGAACCCCCCTCCCTCCTCTCTCTCTCTGCCAGCCTCTCCCTTGAACCCCCTCCCTCCTCTCTCTCTCTCTGCCAGCCTCTCCCTTGAACCCCCCTCCCTCCTCTCTCTCTCTCTGCCAGCCTCTCCCTTGAACCCCCTCCCTCCTCTCGCTCTCCCTTGAACCCCCTCCCTCCTCTCTCTCTCTGCCAGCCTCTCCCTTGAACCCCCTCCCTCCTCTCTCTCTCTGCCAGCCTCTCCCTTGAACCCCCCCCTCCCTCCTCTCTCGCTCTCCCTTGAACCCCCCTCCCTCCTCTCGCTCTCTCTCTCTGTTCGCTCTCCCTTGAACCCCCCTCCCTCCCTCCTCTCCCTCTCTCTATCTCTCTGTTCGCTCTCCCTTGAACCCCCCTCCCTCTCTCTCTCTGTTCACTCTCATTGACCCCCCCTCTCTCTCTCTCTCTCTCTCTGCCAGCCTTTCCCTTGAACCTCCCCCTCCCTCCTCTCTCGCTCTCCCTTGAACCCCCCTCCCTCCTCTCTCTCTCTCTCTGTTCGCTCTCCCTTGAACCCCCTCCCTCCTCTCGCTCTCTCTCTCTGTTCGCTCTCCCTCTCTCCTCTCCCTCTCTCTGTTCGCTCTCCTTGAACCCCCCTCCCCCTCCTCTCTCTCGCTCTCTCTGTTCACTCTCCTTGACCCCCCTCCCTCCTCTCTCTCTCTCTCTCTCTCTGCCAGCCTCTCCCTTGAACCCCCTTCCCTCCTCTCTCTCTGTTCGCTCTCCCTTGAACCCCCCTCCCTCCTCTCTCGCTCTCTCTGTTCACTCTCCCTTGACCCCCCCCTCCCTCTCTCTCTCTCTCTCTCTGCCAGCCTCTCCCTTGAACCCCCCTCCCTCCTCTCGCTCTCCCTTGAACCCCCCCTCCCTCTCGCTCTCCCTTGAACCCCCTCCCCTCCTCTCTCTCTCTCTCTCTCTGTTCGCTCTCCCTTGACCCCCCTCCCTCCTCTCGCTCTAACCCTTGAACCCCCTCCCTCCTCTCTCTCTGCCAGCCTCTCCCTTGAACCCCCTTCCCCCTCTCTCTCTCTCTCTCTGCCAGCCTCTCCCTTGAACCCCCTCCCTCCTCTCTCTCTCTCTCTCTCTCTCTCTCTCTCTCTCTCTCTCTCTCTCTCTCTCTCTCTCTCTCTCTCTCTGCCAGCCTCTCCCTTGAACCCCCTCCCTCTCTCTCTCTCTGCCAGCCTCTCCCTTGAACCCCCTCCCTCCTCTCTCTCTGCCAGCCTCTCCCTTGAACCCCCTCCCTCCTCTCGCTCCCCCTTGAACCCCCTCCCTCCTCTCTCTCTGCCAGCCTCTCCCTTGAACCCCCTCCCTCCTCTCTCTCTCTCTGCCAGCCTCTCCCTTGAACCCACCCTCCCTCCTCTCTCTCTGCCAGCCTCTCCCTTGAACCCCCTCCCTCCTCTCTCTCGCTCTCTCTGTTCACTCTCCCTTGACCCCCTCCCTCCTCTCTCTCTCTCTCTCTCTCTGCCAGCCTCTCCCTTGAACCCCCTCCCTCCTCTCTCTCTGTTCGCTCTCCCTTGAACCCCCCTCCCTCCTCTCTCTCTGCCAGCCTCTCCCTTGAACCCCCTCCCTCCTCTCTCTCTCTCTGCCAGCCTCTCCCTTGAACCCCCCTCCCTCCTCTCTCTCTGCCAGCCTCTCCCTTGAACCCCCTCCCTCCTCTCTCTCTCTCTCTCTCTGCCAGCCTCTCCCTTAAACCCCCTCCCTCCTCTCGCTCTCCCTTGAACCCTCCTCCCTCCTCTCTCTCTCTCTCTGCCA
Organism: Oncorhynchus tshawytscha; assembly: GCF_018296145.1. Lineage (NCBI taxonomy): Eukaryota > Metazoa > Chordata > Actinopteri > Salmoniformes > Salmonidae > Oncorhynchus > Oncorhynchus tshawytscha. Next base: position 11,123 of record NW_024607160.1, on the reverse strand, counting down.
GCCTCTCCCTTGAACCCCCTCCCTCCTCCCTCTCTCTCTCTCTGCCAGCCTCTCCCTTGAACCCCCTCCCTCCTCTCTCTCTCTCTGCCAGCCTCTCCCTTGAACCCCCTCCCTCCTCTCTCTCTCTCTGCCAGCCTCTCCCTTGAACCCCCCTCCCTCCTCTCGCTCTCCCTTGAACCCCCTCCCTCCTCTCTCTCTCTCTCTGCCAGCCTCTCCCTTGAACCCCCTCCCTCCTCTCTCTCTCTCTGCCAGCCTCTCCCTTGAACCCCCTCCCTCCTCTCTCTCTCTCTGCCAGCCTGTCCCTTGAACCCCCTCCCTCCTCTCTCTCTGTCAGCCTCTCCCTTGAACCCCCCTCCCTCCTCTCGCTCCCCCTTGAACCCCCCCCGCCCTCCTCCCGCTCTCCCTTGAACTCCCCCCGCCCTCCTCTCGCTCTCCCTTGAACCCCCCCCCTCCCTCCTCTCTCTCTGCCAGCCTCTCCCTTGAACCCCCTCCCTCCTCTCGCTCTCCCTTGAACCCCCTCCGCCCTCCTCTCGCTCTCCCTTGAACCCCCCGCCCTCCTCTCGCTCTCCCTTGAACCCCCACCCCCTCCCTCCTCTCTCTTTGCCTCTTCCTGATGGTAGCGTGTATTAAACTGTAAGTAGTTCAGTGGGAAATATCCACCACTACACAGAGCGGATCTCCAGACAGACACTCAACTAGAGGAGGGTACAGATGGCGCCCTACAGCTAGAGGAGGGTACAGATGGCGCCCTACAGCTAGAGGAGGGTACAGATGGCGCCCTACAGCTAGGGAGGGTACAGATGGCGCCCTACAGCTAGAGGAGGGTACAGATGGCGCCCTACAACTGGGAGGTACAGATGGCGCCCTACAGCTAGAGGAGGGGTACAGAGGGCGCCCTACAGCTAGAGGAGGGTGCAGAGGGCGCCCTACAGCTAGAGGAGGGTACAGAGGCGCCCTACAACTAGAGGAGGGTACAGAGGGCGCCCTACAACTAGAGGAGGGTACAGAGGGCGCCCTACAACTAGAGGAGGGTACAGAGGGCGCCCTACAACTGGGAGGGTACAGAGGGCGCCCTACAACTAGAGGAGGGTACAGAGGGCGCCCTACAGCTAGAGGAGGGTACAGAGGGCGCCCTACAGCTAGAGGAGGGTACAGAGGGCGCCCTACAGCTAGAGGAGGGTACAGAGGGCGCCCTACAACTAGAGGAGGGTACAGAGGGCGCCCTACAGCTAGAGGAGGGTACAGAGGCGCCCTACAACTAGAGGAGGGTACAGAGGGCGCCCTACAACTAGAGGAGGGTACAGATGGCGCCCTACAACTAGAGGAGGGTACAGATGGCGCCCTACAACTAGAGGAGGGTACAGATGGCGCCCTACAACTAGAGGAGGGTACAGATGGCGCCCTACAACTAGAGGAGGGTACAGATGGCGCCCTACAGCTAGAGGAGGGTACAGATGGCGCCCTACAACTAGAGGAGGGTACAGATGGCGCCCTACAACTAGAGGAGGGTACAGATGGCGCCCTACAACTAGAGGAGGGTACAGATGGCGCCCTACAACTAGAGGAGGGTACAGATGGCGCCCTACAGCTAGAGGAGGGTACAGATGGCGCCCTACAGCTAGAGGAGGGTACAGATGGCGCCCTACAACTAGAGGAGGGTACAGATGGCGCCCTACAACTAGAGGAGGGTACAGATGGCGCCCTACAACTAGAGGAGGGTACAGATGGCGCCCTACAACTGAGGAGGGTACAGATGGCGCCCTACAGCTAGAGGAGGGTACAGATGGCGCCCTACAGCTAGAGGAGGGTACAGATGGCGCCCTACAACTAGAGGAGGGTACAGATGGCGCCCTACAACTAGAGGAGGGTACAGATGGCACCCTACAGCTAGAGGAGGGTACAGATGGCACCCTACAACTAGAGGAGGTACAGATGGCACCCTACAGCTAGAGGAGGTACAGATGGCACCCTACAACTAGAGGAGGGTACAGATGGCACCCTACAACTAGAGGAGGTACAGATGGCACCCTACAACTAGAGGAGGGTACAGATGGCACCCTACAACTAGAGGAGGGTACAGATGGCACCCTACAACTAGAGGAGGGTACAGATGGCACCCTACAGCTAGAGGAGGGTACAGATGGCACCCTACAGCTAGGGAGGGTACAGATGGCACCCTACAACTAGAGGAGGGTACAGATGGCACCCTACAACTAGAGGAGGGTACAGATGGCACCCTACAACTAGAGGAGGGTACAGATGGCACCCTACAACTAGAGGAGGGTACAGATGGCACCCTACAACTAGAGGAGGTACAGATGGCACCCTACAACTAGAGGAGGTACAGATGGCACCCTACAGCTAGAGGAGGGTACAGATGGCACCCTACAACTAGAGGAGGGTACAGATGGCACCCTACAGCTAGAGGAGGGTACAGATGGCACCCTACAACTAGAGGAGGGTACAGATGGCACCCTACAGCTAGAGGAGGGTACAGATGGCACCCTACAACTAGAGGAGGGTACAGATGGCACCCTACAACTAGGGAGGGTACAGATGGCACCCTACAGCTAGAGGAGGGTACAGATGGCACCCTACAACTAGAGGAGGGTACAGATGGCACCCTACAACTAGAGGAGGGTACAGATGGCGCCCTACAACTAGAGGAGGGTACAGATGGCGCCCTACAACTAGAGGAGGGTACAGATGGCGCCCTACAACTAGAGGAGGGTACAGATGGCGCCCTACAACTAGAGGAGGGTACAGATGGCGCCCTACAGCTAGAGGAGGGTACAGATGGCGCCCTACAACTAGAGGAGGTACAGATGGCGCCCTACAACTAGAGGAGGGTACAGATGGCGCCCTACAACTAGAGGAGGGTACAGATGGCATATCTATCCTACCCTGCCTTTCTAAAGTCTTCGAAAGGAAAGTTAAACAGATCACCGACCATTTCGAATCTCACCGTACGTTCTCCGCTATGAGCCACGCTCAAGGTCCTAAACGATATCATAACCGCCATCGATAAGAGACATTACTGTGCAGCCGTATTCATCGACCTGGCTAAGGCTTTCGACTCTGTCAATCACCACATTCTTATCGGCAGACTCAGCAGCCTTGGTTTCTCAAATGACTGCCTCGCCTGGTTTACCAACTACTTCTCAGATAGAGTTCAGTGTGTCAAATCGGAGTGCCACATCGGGGTGCCACAGGGTTCAATTCTTGGGCCGAATATTTTCTCTGTATATATCAATGATGTCGCTCTTGCTGCTGGCGATTCTCTGATTCACCTCTCCGCAGACGACACCATTCTGTATACTTCAGGCCCCTCCTTGGACACTGTGTTAACTTACCTCCAGACGAGATTCAATGCCATACAACTCTCCTTCCGTGGCCTCCAACTGCTCTTAAATGCAAGAAAAACTAAACGTATACTCCTCAACCGATCACTGCCTGCACCTGCTCGCCCGTCCAGCATCTCTACTCTGGACGGTTCGGACTTAGAATATGTGGACAACTACAAATACCTGGGTGTCTGGTTAGACTGTAAACTCTCCATTCAGACTCACATTAAGCATCTCCAATCCAAAATTAAATCTAGAATCAGATCCATATGGATCCTCCCCCTCCTTCATATGGATCCTCCCCCTCCTTCATATGGATCCTCCCCCTCCTTCATATGGATCCTCCCCCCTCCTTCATATGGATCCTCCCCCCTCCTTCATATGGATTCTCCCCCCTTCATATGGATCCCCCTCCTTCATATGGATCCCCCTCCATATGGATCCCCCTCCTTCATATGGATCCTTCCCTTCATATGGATCCCCCTCCTTCATATGGACCCCCCTCCTTCATATGGACCCCCCTCCTTCTTATGGATCCTCCCCTTCATATGTGTGTGTGTGTGTGTGTGTATCTGTGTGTATCTGTGTGTGTGTGTGTGTATCTGTGTGTGTGTGTGTGTGTGTATCTGTGTGTCTGTGTGTGTGTGTGTGTGTCTCTGTGTGTGTGTGTGTGTGTGTGTGTGTGTGTGGATCTCTCTGTGTGTGTGTGTGTGTGTGTGTGTGTGTGTATCTCTGTGTGTGTGTATCTGTGTGTGTGTGTGTGTGTGTTTGTATCTCTCTGTGTGTGTGTTTGTATCTCTGTGAGCATCTCTGTGTGTGCGTGTATCTGTTTGTGTGTGTGTTTGTATCTCTCTGTGTGTGTGTGTGTCTCTCTGTGTGTGTGTGTGTGTGTGTGTGTGTGTGTGTGTGTGTGTGTGTGTGTGTGTGTGTGTGTGTGTGTGTGTGTATCTGTGTGTGTATCTGTGTGTGTGTGTGTGTGTATCTCTGTGTGTGTGTGTGTATCTGTACTTCCGGCGCCGACAGAGATGGCCGCCTCGCTTCGCGTTCCTAGGAAACTATGCAGTTTTTTTTTTTACGTGTTATTTCTTACACTAGTACCCCAGGTCATCTTAGGTTTCTTTACATACAGCCGACAAGAACTACTGAATATAAGATCAGCGTCAACTCACCATCAGTACGACCAAGAATATGTTTTTTTAACGATGCGGATCCTGAGTTCTGCCTTACAACCAGTGTAACCGAGTGGATCACATGCAGCGACCAAAAAAAAAAAAAAAAAACGACTCAGAAAAAGAGGGAAACGAAGCGGTCTTCTGGTCAGACTCCGGAGACGGGCACATCGTGCACCACTCCCCAGCATTCTTCTTGCCAATGTCCAGTCTCTTGACAACAAGGTTGATGAAATCCGAGCAAGGGTAGCATTCCAGAGGGACATCAGAGACTGTAACGTTCTCTGCTTCACGGAAACATGGCTCACTGGAGAGACGCAATCCGAAGCGGTGCAGCCAGCGGGTTTCTCCACGCATCGCGCCGACAGAAACAAACATCTCTCTGGTAAGAAGACGGGCGGGGGCGTATGCCTTATGGCCAACGTGACATGGTGTGATGAAGGAAACATACAGGAACTCAAATCCTTCTGTTCACCTGATTTAGAATTCCTCACAATCAAATGTAGACCGCATTATCTACCAAGAGAATTCTCTTCGATTATAATCACAGCCGTATATATCCCCCCAAGCAGACACATCGATGGCTCTGAACGAACTTTATTTAACTCTCTGCAAACTGGAAACGATTTATCCGGAGGCTGCATTCATTGTAGCTGGGGATTTTAACAAGGCTAATCTGAAAACAAGACTCCCTAAATTTTATCAGCATATTGATTGCGCAACCAGGGGTGGAAAGACCCTGGATCATTGTTACTCTAACTTCCGCGACGCATATAAGGCCCTGCCCCGCCCCCCTTTCAGAAAAGCTGACCACGACTCCATTTTGTTGATCCCTGCCTACAGACAGAAACTAAAACAAGAAGCTCCCACGCTGAGGTCTGTCCAACGCTGGTCCGACCAAGCTGACTCCACACTCCAAGACTGCTTCCATCACGTGGACTGGGAGATGTTTCGTATTGCGTCAGACAACAACATTGACGAATACGCTGATACGGTGTGCGAGTTCATTAGAACGTGCGTTGAAGATGTCGTTCCCATAGCAACGATTAAAACATTCCCTAACCAGAAACCGTGGATTGATGGCAGCATTCGTGTGAAACTGAAGGCACGAACCACTGCTTTTAATCAGGGCAAGGTGTCTGGTAACATGACTGAATACAAACAGTGCAGCTATTCCCTCCGCAAGGCTATCAAACAAGCTAAGCGCCAGTACAGAGACAAAGTAGAATCTCAATTCAACGGCTCAGACACAAGAGGTATGTGGCAGGGTCTACAGTCAATCACGGACTACAGGAAGAAACCCAGCCCAGTCACGGACCAGGATGTCTTGCTCCCAGGCAGACTAAATAACTTTTTGCCCGCTTTGAGGACAATACAGTGCCACTGACACGGCCTGCAACGGAATCATGCGGTCTCTCCTTCACTGCAGCCGAAGTGAGTAAGACATTTAAACGTGTTAACCCTCGCAAGGCTGCAGGCCCAGACGGCATCCCAGCCGCGCCCTCAGAGCATGCGCAGACCAGCTGGCCGGTGTGTTTACGGACATATTCAACCAATCCCTATACCAGTCTGCTGTTCCCACATGCTTCAAGAGGGCCACCATTGTTCCT
>NW_024607159.1:0-7500 GCF_018296145.1 Oncorhynchus tshawytscha | reverse complement strand
GTGTGTATAGACAGTAGTTATATAGGATGGTGTATATAGACAGTAGTTATATAGGATGGTGTGTATAGACAGTAGTTATATAGGATGGTGTATATAGACAGTAGTTATATAGGATGGTGTGTATAGACAGTAGTTATATAGGATGGTGTATATAGACAGTAGTTATATAGGATGGTGTATATAGACAGTAGTTATATAGGATGGTGTATATAGACAGTAGTTATATAGGATGGTGTGTATAGACAGTAGTTATATAGGATGGTGTGTATAGATAGTAGTAATATAGGATGGTGTCTATAGACAGTAGTTATATAGAATGGTGTGTATAGACAATAGTTATACAGGATGGTATGTCTAGACAGTAGTTATATAGGATGGTGTGTATAGACAGTAGTTATATAGAATGGGGTGTATAGACAGTAGTTATATAGGATGGTGTGTATAGACAGTAGTTATATAGGATGGTGTGTATAGACAGTAGTTATATAGGATGGTGTGTATAGACAGTAGTTATATAGGATGGTGTGTATAGACAGTAGTTATAAAGGATGGTGTGTATAGACAGTAGTTATATAGGATGGTGTGTATAGACAGTAGTTATATAGGATGGTGTGTATAGACAGTAGTTATATATGATGGTGTGTGTAGACAGTAGTTATATATGATGGTGTGTGTAGACAGTAGTTCTATAGGATGGTGTGTGTAGACAGTAGTTATATAGGATGGTGTGTATATACAGTAATTATATAGGATGGTGTGTATAGATAGTAGTTATATAGGATGGTGTGTATATACAGTAATTATATAGGATGGTGTGTATAGAAAGTAGTTATATAGGATGGTGTGTATAGAAAGTAGTTATATAGGATGGTGTGTATAGACAGTAGTTATATAGGATGGTGTGTGTAGACAGTAGTTCTATAGGATGGTGTGTGTAGACAGTAGTTATATAGGATGGTGTGTATATACAGTAATTATATAGGATGGTGTGTATAGATAGTAGTTATATAGGATGGTGTGTATATACAGTAATTATATAGGATGGTGTGTATAGAAAGTAGTTATATAGGATGGTGTGTATAGAAAGTAGTTATATAGGATGGTGTGTATAGACAGTATAGACAGTAGTTATATAGGATGGTGTGTATATACAGTAGTTATATAGGATGGTGTGTATATACAGTAATTATATAGGATGGTGTGTATAGAAAGTAGTTATATAGGATGGTGTGTATAGACAGTATAGACAGTAGTTATATAGGATGGTGTGTATAGACAGTATAGACAGTAGTTATATAGGATGGTGTGTATATACAGTAATTATATAGGATGGTGTGTATAGAAAGTAGTTATATAGGATGGTGTGTGTAGACAGTAGTTATATAGGATGGTGTGTATAGACAGTAGTTATATAGGATGGTGTGTATAGAAAGTAGTTATATAGGATGGTGTGTGTAGACAGTAGTTATATAGGATGGTGTGTATAGAAAGTAGTTATATAGGATGGTGTGTGTAGACAGTAGTTATGTAGGATGGTGTGTATAGACAGTAGTTAAATAGGGTGGTGTGTATAGACAGTAGTTATATAGGATGGTGTGTATAGACAGTAGTTCTATAGGATGGTGTGTATAGACAGTAGTTATATAGGATGGTGTGTATAGACAGTATAGACAGTAGTTATACAGAATGGTGTGTATAGACAGTATAGACAGTAGTTATATAGGATGGTGTGTATAGACAGTATAGACAGTAGTTATATAGGATGGTGTGTATAGACAGTATAGACAGTAGTTATATAGGATGGTGTGTGTAGACAGTAGTTATGTAGGATGGTGTGTATAGACAGTATAGACAGTAGTTATATAGGATGGTGTGTATAGACAGTATAGACAGTAGTTATATAGGATGGTGTGTGTAGACAGTAGTTATATAGGATGGTGTGTATAGACAGTATAGACAGTAGTTATATAGGATGGTGTGTATAGACAGTATAGACAGTAGTTATATAGGATGGTGTGTATAGACAGTATAGACAGTAGTTATATAGGATGGTGTGTATAGACAGTAGTTATATAGGATGGTGTGTATAGACAGTATAGACAGTAGTTATATAGGATGGTGTGTATAGACAGTAGTTATATAGGATGGTGTGTATAGACAGTAGTTATACGGGATGGTGTGTATAGACAGTAGTTATACAGGATGGTGTGTATAGACAGTAGTTATATAGGATAGTGTGTATAGACAGTAGTTATATAGGATGGTGTGTATAGACAGTATAGACAGTAGTTATATAGGATGGTGTTTATAGACAGTGTAGACAGTAGTTATATAGGATGGTGTTTATAGACAGTATAGACAGTAGTTATATAGGATGGTGTGTATAGACAGTACAGACAGTAGTTATATAGGATCGTGTGTATAGACAGTAGTTTTATAGGATGGTGTGTATAGACAGTAGTTATATAGAATGGTGTGTATAGACAGTATAGACAGTAGTTATATAGAATGGTGTGTATAGACAGTATAGACAGTAGTTATATAGGATGGTGTGTATAGACAGTAGTTTTATAGGATGGTGTGTATAGACAGTAGTTATATAGAATGGTGTGTATAGACAGTAGTTATATAGATGGTGTGTATAGACGGTATAGACAGCATAGACAGTAGTTATATAGGATGGTGTGTATAGACAGTAGTTATATAGGATGGTGTGTATAGACAGTATAGACAGTAGTTATATAGGATGGTGTGTATAGACAGTGTAGACAGTAGTTATATAGGATGGTGTGTATAGACAGTAGTTATATAGGATGGTGTGTATAGACAGTAGTTATATAGGATGGTGTGTATAGACAGTAGTTATATAGGATGGTGTGTATAGACAGTAGTTATTTAGGATGGTCTGTATAGACAGTACAGACAGTAGTTATATAGGATGGTGTGTATAGACAGTAGTTATATAGGATGGTGTGTATAGACAGTATAGAGAGTAGTTATATAGGATGGTGTGTATATACAGTAGTTATATAGGATGGTGTGTATAGACAGTATAGAGAGTAGTTATATAGGATGGTGTGTATAGACAGAATAGACAGTAGTTATATAGGATGGCGTGTATAGACAGTAGTTATATAGGATGGTGTGTATAGACAGTAGTTATATAGAATGGTGTGTATTGACAGTAGTTATACAGGATGGTGTTTATAGACAGTAGTTATATAGAATGGTGTGTATAGACAGTAGTTATATAGGATGGTGTGTATAGACAGTAGATATATAGGATGGTGGGTATAGACAGTATAAACAGTAGTTATATAGGATGGTGTGTATAGACAGTATAGACAGTAGTTATATAGGATGGTGTGTATAGACAGTAGTTATATAGGATGGTGTGTATAGACAGTATAGACAGTAGTTATATAGGATGGTGTGTATAGAAAGTAGTTATATAGGATGGTGTGTATAGACAGTAGTTATGTAGGATGGTGTGTATAGACAGTATAGACAGTAGTTATACAGGATGGTGTGTATAGACAGTAGTTATATAGGATGGTGTGTATAGACGGTATAGACAGCATAGACAGTAGTTATATAGGATGGTGTGTATAGACAGTATAGACAGTAGTTATATAGGATGGTGTGTGTATATACAGTAGTTATATAGGATGGTGTGTATAGATAGTAGTTATATAAGATGGTGTGTATAGACAGTAGTTATATAGGATGGTGTGTATAGACAGTATAGACAGTAGTTATATAGGATGGTGTGTATAGATAGTAGTTATATAGGATGGTGTGTATAGACAGTAGTTATATAGGATGGTGTGTATAGACAGTAGTTATATAGGATGGTGTGTATAGACAGTATAGACAGTAGTTATATAGGATGGTGTGTATAGATAGTAGTTATATAGGATGGTGTGTATAGACAGTAGTTATATAGGATGGTGTGTATAGACAGTATAGACAGTAGTTATATAGGATGGTGTGTATAGACAGTAGTTATATAGGATGGTGTGTATAGACATTAGTTATATAGGATGGTGTGTATAGACAGTAGTTATATAGGATGGTGTGTATAGACAGTATAGACAGTAGTTATATAGGATGGTGCGTATAGACAGTACAGACAGTAGTTATATAGGATGGTGTGTATAGACAGTGTAGACAGTAGTTATATAGGATGGTGTGTATAGACAGTAGTTATATAGGATGGTGTGTATAGACAGTAGTTATATAGGATGGTGTGTATATACAGTAATTATATAGGATGGTGTGTATATACAGTGTAGAGAGTAGTTATATAGGATGGTGTGTATACACAGTAGTTATATAGGATGGTGTGTATAGACAGTAGTTATGTAGGATGGTGTGTATAGACAGTATAGACAGTAGTTATATAGGATGGTGTGTATAGACAGTAGTTATATAGGATGGTGTGTATAGACAGTATAGACAGTAGTTATATAGGATGGTGCGTATAGACAGTATAGACAGTAGTTATATAGGATGGTGTGTATAGATAGTAGTTATATAGGATGGTGTGTATAGACAGTAGTTATATAGGATGGTGTGTATAGACAGTATAGACAGTAGTTATATAGGATGGTGTGTATATACAGTGTAGAGAGTAGTTATATAGGATGGTGTGTATAGACAGTAGTTATATAGGATGGTGTGTATAGACAGTAGTTATATAGGATGGTGTGTATAGACAGTATAGAGAGTAGTTATATAGGATGGTGTGTATAGACAGTAGTTATATAGGATGGTGTGTATAGACAGTAGTTATATAGGATGGTGTGTATAGACAGTAGTTATATAGCATGGTGTGTTTAGAGAGTAAAGACAGTAGTTATATAGGATGGTGTGTATAGATAGTAGTTATATAGGATGGTGTGTATAGACAGTAGTTATATAGGATGGTGTGTATAGACAGTATAGACAGTAGTTATATAGGATGGTGTGTATATACAGTGTAGAGAGTAGTTATATTGGATGGTGTGTATAGACAGTAGTTATATAGGATGGTGTGTATAGACAGTAGTTATATAGGATGGTGTGTTTAGATAGTATAGACAGTAGTTATATATGATGGTGTGTTTAGACAGTAGTTATATTGGATAGTGTGTATAGACAGTAGTTATACAGCATGGTGTGTATAGACAGTAGTTATATAGGAATGTGTGTATAGACAGTAGTTATATTGGATGGTGTGTATAGACAGTAGTTATATAGGTTGGTGTGTGTATAGACAGTAGTTATATAGGATGGTGTGTATAGACAGTAGTTATATAGGATGGTCTGTATAGACAGTAGTTATATAGGATGGTGTGTTTAGACAGTATAGAGAGTAGTTATATAGGATGGTGTGTTTAGACAGTTGTAATAAAGCATGGTGTTTTTAGACAGTAGTTATATAGGATGGTGTGTATAGACAGTAGTTATATAGGATGGTGTGTATAGACAGTATAGACAGTAGTTATATAGGATGGTGTGTATAGACAGTAGTTATATAGGATGGTGTGTATAGACAGTAGTTATATAGGATGGTGTGTATAGACAGTATAGACAGTGAGTTATATAGGATGGTGTGTTTAGACAGTATAGAGAGTAGTTATATAGGATGGTGTGTATAGACAGTAGTTATATAGGATGGTGTGTATAGACAGTAGTTATATAGGATGGTGTGTATAGACAGTATAGAGTAGTTATATAGGATGGTGTGTATAGACAGTAGTTATATAGGATGGTGTGTATAGACAGTAGTTATATAGGATGGTGTGTTTTAGACAGTATAGAGAGAAGTTATATAGGATGGTGTGTATAGACAGTAGTTATATAGGATGGTGTGTATAGACAGTAGTTATATAGGATGGTGTGTATAGACAGTATAGAGTAGTTATATAGGATGGTGTGTATAGACAGTAGTTATATAGGATGGTGTGTATAGACAGTAGTTATATAGGATGGTGTGTATAGACAGTAGTTATATAGGATGGTGTGTTTAGACAGTATAGAGAGTAGTTATATAGGATGGTGTGTATAGACAGTAGTTATATAGGATGGTGTGTATAGATAGTAGTTATATAGGATGGTGTGTATAGAAAGTATAGAAAGTAGTTATATAGGATGGTGTGTATAGACAGTAGTTATATAGGATGGTGTGTATAGACAGTAGTTATATAGGATGGTGTGTTTAGACAGTAGTTATATAGGATGGTGTGTATAGACAGTATAGAGAGTAGTTATATAGGATGGTGTGTATAGACAGTAGTTATATAGGATGGTGTGTATAGACAGTAGTTATATAGGATGGTGTGTATAGACAGTATAGACAGTAGTTATATAGGATGGTGTGTATAGACAGTAGTTATATAGGATGGTGTGTATAGACAGTAGTTATATAGGATGGTGTGTTTAGACAGTAGTTATATAGGATGGTGTGTATAGACAGTATAGAAGTAGTTATATAGGATGGTGTGTATAGACAGTAGTTATATAGGATGGTGTGTATAGACAGTAGTTATATAGGATGGTGTATAGACAGTAGTTAAATAGGATGGTGTGTATAGACAGTAGTTATATAGGATGGTGTGTATAGACAGTAGTTATATAGGATGGTGTGTATAGACAGTAGTTATATAGGATGGTGTGTATAGACAGTAGTTATATAGGATGGTGTGTATAGACAGTAGTTATATAGGATGGTGTGTATAGACAGTAGTTATATAGGATGGTGTGTTTTAGACAGTATAGACAGTAGTTATATAGGATGGTGTGTATAGACAGTAGTTAAATAGGTGGTGTGTTTAGACAGTAGTTATATAGGATGGTGTGTATAGACAGTAGTTATATAGGATGGTGTGTTTAGACAGTATAGACAGTAGTTATATAGGATGGTGTGTATAGACAGTAGTTATATAGGATGGTGTGTATAGACAGTAGTTATATAGCATGGTGTTTTTAGACAGTAGTTATATAGCATGGTGTGTATAGACAGTATAGACAGTAGTTATATAGGATGGTGTGTGTAGACAGTATAGACAGTAGTTATATAGCATGGTGTTTTTAGACAGTAGTTATATATAGGATGGTGTGTATAGACAGTATAGACAGTAGTTATATAGGATGGTGTGTATAGACAGTAGTTATATAGGATGGTGTGTATAGACAGTAGTTATATAGGATGGTGTGTATAGACAGTAGTTATATAGGATGGTGTGTACAGACAGTAGTTATATAGGATGGTGTGTACAGACAGTATAGACAGTAGTTATATAGGATGGTGTGTATAGACAGTAGTTATATAGGATGGTGTGTATAGACAGTAGTTATATAGGATGGTGTGTATAGACAGTAGTTATATAGGATGGTGTGTTTAGAGTAAAGACAGTAGTTATATAGGATGGTGTGTATAGACAGTAGTTATATAGGATGGTGTGTTTAGACAGTAGTTATATAGGATGGTGTTTAGAGAGTAAAGACAGTAGTTAT
>NW_024607158.1:0-19006 GCF_018296145.1 Oncorhynchus tshawytscha | reverse complement strand
TGACACCGCGTGCGTACGTGCGTACAGACTGACACCGCGTGCGTACGTGCATTGCAGACTGACACCGCGTGCGTACAGACTGACACCGCGTACGTACGTACGTACGTACAGACTGACACCGCGTACGTACGTGCGTACGTACAGACTGACCTGTGCGTACGTCGCATTACAGACTGACACCGCGTCGTACGTACAGACTGGGACACGTGCGTACGTGCGTACGGGCTGACACCGCGTGCGTAGACTGACACACATGCGTGCGTACGGACTGACGCGTACGTACGTACGTAGACAGACACCGGCGTGCGTACGTACGTACAGACAGACACCAATGCGTCGTACGTCGTGCGTACAGACTGACACCGCGTGCGTGCGTGCGCACGTACAGACTGACACCGCGTACGTACGTACGCACGCACAGACTGACACCGCGTGCGCACGTACGTACAGACTCACCGTTCCGCACGCACGCACGCGTGCAGACTGACACTCGTGCGTGTCGACGCACGTACGTACAGACGACACCGCATGCACGTACGTACAGACTGACACCGCGTACGTACGGATACGTACAGACTGACACCGCGTACGTACGTACAGACTGACACCGCGTACGCACGTGCGTACAGCACGTTCGACTGACACCGCGTGCGTGCGTGCGTACAGACTGACACCGGCGTGCGTACGTACGTACTGACACCGCGTGCGTGCGTACGATGCGTACGTACAGACTGACACCGCGTACGTGCATGCGTACAGACTGACACCGCGTGCGTGCGCACGTACAGACTGACACCGCGTGCGTACGTGCGTACGCACGACTGACACCGCGTACGTGCGTACAGACTGACACCGCGTCGCACGTACGTGACAGACTGACACAGCTGTACGTACGTGCGTACAGCACTGACACCGCGTACGTACGTGCGTGCGACTGCACCGGCGCACGTACACGACTGACACCGCGTGCGTACGTACGTACGTACAGACTGACACCGCGTGCGTACGTGCGTGCGTACAGACTGACACCGCGTTGCGCATACGTACAGACTGACACACAGCGTGCGTGCGTACGTACGCGTGCGTGCACGCACGACTGACACCGCGTACGTGCGTACAGACACCGCGTCTCGTACGACTGACACCGCGCACGCACGTGCGTACAGACTGACACCGCGTGCGTGTTGCACAGACCGCACGTACGTGCACGTGACACCGTGCGTGCGTGCGTGCGTACGTGCTGACACCGCACGTACGCACAGACCCCCGCACGCGCACGTGCGCACGTACGGACTGACACCGCGTGCGTCGTGCGTACGACTGACACCGCACGTACGTACGTACACGACTGACACGCGTGCGTACGTGCGTACGGACTGACACGGGACGTGCGTGCGTGCGGACGACACACGCGTACGTCGCACGGACCGACACCGCGTGCGTACGTGCGTGCGGACTGACACGCGTACGCACGTACGTAGACTGACACCGCGTACGTCACGTGCGTCACGCACAGACTGACACCGCGTGTGTTTACGGACTGACACCGCGTACGTACGTACGTACAGCTGACACCGCGTCACGTGCGTGCCACGTGCAGACTGACACCGCGTAAGCGTACGTGCGTACGACTGACACCGGCGTGCGTACGTGCGTACAGACTGACACACGCGTGCGTGCGTACGTGCAGACTGCACCGCGTGCGTACGTGCGTGACAGACTGACACCGCGTACGTGCGTGCGTACAGACTGACACCGCGTGCGTACGTGCGTCAGACCGACACCGCGTGCGTGCGTACGACTGACACCGCGTACGTACGTGCGTGCGTGCGTACAGACTGACACCGCGTGCGTGCGTGCGTGCACGTGCAGACTGACACCGCGTCATCGTGCGTGCGTACAGACTGACACCGCGTGCGTGCGTGCGTACGGACTGACACCGCGTGCGTGCGTGCGGGTACAGACTGACACCGCTGCGTGCGTGCCTACACTGACACCGCGTGGTGCGTGCGTACGGACTGACACCGCGTGCGTACGTGCGTACAGACTGACACCGCGTGCGTGCGTGCGTGCAGACTGACACCGCGCGCACGTTTGCGTGCGACTGACACCGCGTGCGTACGTTACCAGCAGGCGTGCGTACGTGCGTACGTGAGACTGACACCGCGTGCGTGGTGCGTACAGACTGACACCGCGTGCGTGCGTGCGTACGTGACTGACACCGCGTGCGTGCGTGCGTGCGTGCGACTGACACCCCGTGCGTGCGTACAGACACCGCGTGCGTGCACGTGCAGACACCGCGTGCGTACGTGCGTACAGACACCTGCGTCCGTCGCACGACACAGACACCGCGTGCACGCACGCAGACACGCCTCACGTGCGTGCTGACACCGCTGCGTGCACGTGCGTACGACTGACACGCGTGCGTGCGTGCGTACGGACTGACACCGCGTGCGTGCGTGCGTGCGGACTGACACCGCGTGCACGCGTGGACTGACACCGCGTGCGTGCGTGCGGACAGACACCGCGTACGTGCGTGCGCATACGGACTGACACCGGCGGCGTGCGTGCGTGCAGACTGACACCTGCGTGCGTGCGTACAGACTGACACCGCGTACGTCACGTGCGTACAGACTGACACCTGCGCACGTGCGTACAGGCTGACACCGTGCGTCAAAGTGCGGACAGACTGACACCGCGTGCGTGCGTGCGTACAGACTGACACCGCGTGCGTGCGTACGTACAGACCGACACCGCCAACACGTGCGTGCACGTACAGACTGACACCGGCGTTAATGCATGCAGACTGACACCGCGGCGTGCGTGTACAGACTGACACCACGTTAAACACGCGTACGTACAGACTGACACCGCGTACGTGCGTGCGTACAGACTGACACCGCGCGTACGTACAGACTGACACCGCGTGCGTACGTACGTACAGACTGACACCACGTTAACGTACGTGCGTGCGTACAGACTTACACCGCGTATATGCGTGCGTACAGACTGACACCGCGTACGCTGCGTGCGTACAGACTGACACCGCGTGCGTACGTGCGTGCGTACAGACTGACACCGCGTGCACGTGCACGTACGAGAGACACCGCACGCACGTGCGTTAGACTGACACCGCGTTACGTGCACGCGTACAGACTGACACCGCACGCACGCGTGCGTACACATCTGACACCGCGTGCGTGCGTGCACGACTGACACCGCGTTGATTTGCGTTGCGTTACAGACTGACGACACCGCGTGCGTGCGTGCGTGCGTACAGACTGACACCGCGTACGTGCGTGCGCAGACTGACACCGCGTGCGTCACGTACGTACGACGTACCGCGTGCGTGCGTGCGTACGACTGACACCGCGTGCGTACGTACGTACAGACTGACACCGCGTACGTGCGTACAGACTGACACCGCGTGCGTGCGTGCGTACGTACCGACACCGCGTTTCGTACGTACGCGTGCGTACAGACTGACACCGCGTGCGTACGCGTGCAGACGACACCGCGTACGTGCGTGCGCACAGACTGACACCGCACGTACGTGCGTGCGTACAGACAGACACCGCGCGTACGTACGTGCAGTACAGACTGACACCGCGTACGTGCGTGCGTACAGACTGACACGTACGCGTACGTACGTACAGACTGACACCACGTACGTGCGTACGTACAGACTGACACCGCGTACGTGCGTACGTACAGACTGACACCGCGTACGTACGTGCGTACGTACAGACACGTACGTACGTACGCACGACTGCACCGTACGTGCGTGCGTGCGTACGACTGACACCGCGTGCGTACGTACGTACGTACAGACTGACACCGCGTACGTACGTACGTACAGACTGACACCGCGTACGTACGTACGTACAGACTGACACCGCGTACGTACGTACAGACTGACACCGCGTACGTACGTACAGACTGACACCGCGTACGTACGTACGTACGTACAGACTGACACCGCGTACGTACGTACAGACTGACACCGCGTACGTACGTACGTACGTACAGACTGACACCGCGTACGTACGTACAGACTGACACCGCGTACGTACGTACAGACTGACACCGCGTACGTACGTACAGACTGACACCGCGTACGTACGTACGTACAGACTGACACACCGCGTACGCGTCGTGCGTACAGACAGACACCGCGTACGTGCGTACGTACAGACACACCGCGTGCGTGCGTGCGTGCAGACTGACACCGCGTACGTGCGTACGTACAGACTGACACCGCGTACGTACGTGCGTACAGACTGACACCGCGTGCGTGCGTACGTGCGTACAGACTGACACCGCGTGCGTGCGTGCGTGACACCGCGTACGTGCGTACGTACAGACTGACACCGCGTGCGTGCGTGCGTGCAGACTGACACCGCGTGCGTACGTGCGTACAGACTGACACCGCGTACGTGCGTGCGTACAGACTGACACCGCGTGCGTGCGTCGTACAGACTGACACCGCGTACGTACGTGCGTACAGACTGACACCGCGCACGTACGTGCGTGCGTACAGACTGACACCGCGCGTACGTGCGTACAGACTGACACCGCGTGCGTGCGTGCGTGACACCGCGTACGTGCGTACAGACTGACACCGCGTGCGTCGTGCGTACAGACTGACACCGCGTGCGTGCGTACAGACTGACACCGTACGTACGTACGTACAGACTGACACCGCGTGCGTGCGTACGTACAGACTGACACCGCGTGCGTGCGTGCGTGCCGCGGCGTTACGTACGTACAGACTGACACCGCGTGCGTGCGTGCGTACAGACTGACACCGCGTGCGTGCGTGCGTACAGACTGACACCGCGTACGTACGTACGTACGTGACTGACACCGCGTGCGTGCGTGCGTACAGACTGACGTGCGTGCGTGCGTACAGACTGACACCGCGTGCGTACGTGCGTGCAGACTGACACCGCGTACGTGCGTGCGTACGACTGACACCGCGTGCGTGCGTGCGTACGACTGACACCGCGTACGTTTCGTGCGTACGTAGACTGACACCGCGTACGTACGTGCGTACAGACTGACACCGCGTACGTACGTACGTACAGACTGACACCGCGTGCGTACGTGCGTACAGACTGACACCGCGTACGTGCGTGCGTACGTGACTGACACCGCGTGTACGTGCGTACAGACTGACACCGTGTACGTGCGTACAGACTGACACCGCGTGCGTACGTGCGTACAGACTGACACCGCGTGCGTACGTGCGTGCGTACAGACTGACACCGCGTGCGTGCGTGCGTACAGACTGACACCGCGTGCGTGCGTGCGTACAGACTGACACCGCGTGCGTGCGTACGTACAGACTGACACCGCGTACGTGCGTACAGACTGACCGCGTGCGTACGTGCGTACAGACTGACACCGCGTACGTACGTGTACAGACTGCGTACGTACGTGCGTACGTACAGACACCGCGTACGTGCGTGCGTGCGTGCGTACGGCGTACGTACGTGCGTACGGACTGACACCGCGTGCGTAGTGCGTACAGACGTGACACCGCGTGTACGTGCGTACGGACTGACACCGTGTACGTGCGTGCGGACTGACACGTACGTGCGTGCGTGCGTGCGGACTGACACGCGCGTGCGTGCGTGCGTGCGGACTGACGTACGTGCGCGTGCGTGCGTGCGTGCGGACTGACACCGCGTACGTGCGTGCGTACAGACTGACACCGCGTACGTGCGTGCGTACAGACTGACACCGCGTACGTACGTACACAGACTGACACCGCGTACGTACGTACGTACAGACTGACACCGCGTACGTACGTGCGTACAGACTGCACCGTACGGCGTGCGTACAGACTGACACCGCGTGCGTGCGTCCGTACAGACTGACACCGCGCGTGCGTGCGTACAGACTGACACCGCGTACGTACGTGCGTACAGACTGACACCGCGTGCGTACAGACTGACACCGCGTACGTGACGTGAGTACAGACTGACTGCGTGCGTACGTGCGTGTACAGACTGACACCGCGTGCGTGCGTGCGTGCAGACTGACACGCGTACGTACGTGCGTGCGTGCGTACAGACTGACACCGCGTGTCGTGCACGTGCGTACGTGCGTAGACTGACACCGCGTGCGTGCGTGCGTACTGACACCGCGTGCGTGCGTGCGTGCAGACTGACACCGCGCGTACGTGCGTACAGACTGACACCGCGTACGTGCGTACGTGCAGACTGACACCGCGTACGTGCGTGCAGACTGACACCGCGTACGTACGTACAGACTGACACCGCGTACGTGCGTGCGGACTGACGTACAGACCGACACCGCGTACGTGCGTGCGCAGACTGACACCGCGTGCGTGCGTACAGACTGCGTGCGTACGTGCGTACAGACTGACACCGCGTGCGTGCGTGCGTGCAGACTGACGTGCGTGCGTACGTACAGACTGACACCGCGTGCGTGCGTACAGACTGACACCGCGTGCGTGCGTGCGTACAGACTGACACCGCGTGCGTACGTACGTACGTACAGACACCGCGTACGTGCGTGCGTACAGACTGACACCGCGTGCGTGCGTACGTACGGACTGACACCGCGTGTACGTACGTGCGTACGGACTGACACCGCGTGCGTGCGTGCGTACGTACTGACACCGCGTGCGTGCGTGCGTACAGACTGCGTGCATGCGTGCGTACGGACTGACACCGCGTCGTGCGTACAGACTGACACCGCGTGCGTGCGTGCGTGCGCAGACTGACACCGCGTACGTGCGTGCGTACAGACTGACACCGCGTGCGTGCGTGCGTACAGACTGACACCGCGTGCGTACGTACAGACTGACACCGCGTACGTACGTGCGTACGTACGTACGTACAGACTGACACCGCGTACGTGCGTGCGTACAGACTGACACCGCGTACGTACGTGCGTGCGTACAGACTGACACCGTGCGTACGTGCGTACGTGACACATACACGCACGCACAGACTGACACCGCGTACGTACGTGCGTACAGACTGACACCGCGTACGCCGTGCGTGCGTACAGACTGACACCGTACGTACGTACGCAGACTGACACCGCGTACGTGCGTGCGTGCGTACAGACTGACACCGTACGTACGTACGTGCGTGCGTACAGACTGACACCGCGTACGTGCGTACAGACTGACACCGCGTGCGTGCGTGCGTAAAGACGTGACGTACGCGTGCGTACGTGCGTACAGACTGACACCGCGTACGTGCGTGCGTACGACTGACACGCGTGCGTGCGTGCGTACAGACTGACACCGCGTACGTGCGTGCGTACAGACTGACACCGCGTGCGTACGTGCGTACAGACTGACACCGCGTGCGTGCGTGCGTGCAGACTGACACCGCGTACGTACGTGCGTACAGACGACACCGACGTGCGTACGTACGTACAGACGTGCGTACGTGCGTGCGTACAGACTGACACCGTGCGTACGTGCGTGCAGACTGACACCGCGTCGTGCGTGCGTACGACTGACACCGCGTGCGTACGTGCGTACAGACTGACACCGCGTACGTACGTGCGTACAGACTGACACCGCGTGCGTACGTGCGTGCGTACAGACTGACACCGCGTACGTACGTGCGTGCGTACGGACAGACACACCGCGTACGTACGTGCGTGCGTACAGACTGACACCGCGTGCGTGCGTGTACAGACTGACACCGCGTACGTACGTACGTACAGACTGACACCGCGTGCGTACGTACGTACGTACAGACTGACACCGCGTACGTACGTACGTACAGACTGACACCGCGTACGTACGTACGTACAGACTGACACCGCGTACGTACGTACGTACAGACTGACACCGCGTACGTACGTACGTACAGACTGACACCGCGTACGTACGTACGTACAGACTGACACCGCGTACGTACGTACGTACAGACTGACACCGCGTACGTACGTACGTACGTACAGACTGACACCGCGTACGTACGTACGTACGTACAGACTGACACCGCGTACGTACGTACGTACAGACTGACACCGCGTACGTACGTACAGACTGACACCGCGTACGTACGTACGTACAGACTGACACCGCGTACGTACGTACGTACAGACTGACACCGCGTACGTACGTACGTACAGACTGACACCGTGCGTGCGTGCGTGCGTACGACTGACGTGCGTGCGTGCGTACAGACTGACACCGCGTGCGTACGTGCGTACAGACTGACACCGCGTGCGTGCGTGCGTACAGACTGACACCGCGTGCGTGCGTGCGTACAGACTGACACCGCGTGCGTACGTGCGTGCAGACTGACACCGCGTGCGTACGTGCGTACAGACTGACACCGCGTGCGTGCGTGCGTGCGTACAGACTGACACCGCGTGCGTGCGTGCGTACAGACTGACACCGCGTGCGTGCGTGCGTACGACTGACACCGTGCGTGCGTGCGTGCGACTGACACCGTACGTGCGTGCGTGCGTGCGTACAGACTGACACCGCGTGCGTGCGTGCGTGCGTACTGACACCGCGTGCGTGCGTGCGTACAGACTGACACCGCGTGCGTGCGTACGTACGACTGACACGCGACGTGCGTGACAGCGTGCGTGCGTGCGTGACAGACACCGCGTGCGTGCGTACGTACGACGACACCGCGTACGTGCGTACGTACGTACGACTGACACCGCGTGCGTGCGTGCAGACTGACACCGCGTACGTGCGTGCGACACCGCGTACGTGCGTACGACTGACACCGTGCGTACGTGCGTACGTGCGACTGACGTGCGTGCGTGCGTGCGTACGTGACTGACACCGCGTGCGTGCGTACGTACGACTGACACCGCGTACGTGCGTGCGTACGTACACCGCGTACGTGCGTACGTGCGACTGACACCGCGTGCGTGCGTGCGTACGACTGACGTACGTACGTGCGTACGTACGACTGACACGCGTGCGTACGTGCGTGCGTGCGTACAGACTGCACCGCGTGCGTACGTGCGTACAGACTGACACGCGTGCGTACGTGCGTACAGACTGACACCGCGTACGTACGTACGTGCGTACGACGTGACGTACGTACGTGCGTACGTGCGTACGACTGACACCGCGTGCGTGCGTACGTACGTACGTACGTACGTGCGTACGTGCGTACGTGCGTGCGTACGTGCGTGCGTACGTGACTGACACCGCGTGTGCGTACGCGTACGCGTGCGTAGACGACACGTACGTACGTACGTGCGTACGTACGTACGTGCGTACGTGCGTGACACCGCGTACGTGCGTACGTACAGACTGTGCGTACGTGCGTGCGTACGCGACGTGACACCGCGTACGTGTACGTACGTGCGTGCGTGCGTACGTGCGTGCGTGCGTATGTGCGTGCGTGCGTGCACCGCGTGCGTGCGTACGTGCGTACGTACGTACGTGCGTACGTGCGTGCGTACAGACTGACATACGTACGTACGTGCGTGCGTGCGTGCGACTGACGTACGTACGTGCGTGCGTGCGTTTACGTGACGTGCGTGCGTGCGTGCGTGCGTGCGTACGTACGACACGCGTGCGTGCGTGCGTACGTGACACGTACGTGCACGTTACGTACGTGACGTACGTGCACGCGTACGTGCGTACGCACGTGCGTGCGTGCGTACAGTGCGACACCATGCGTGCGTACGTACGACTGACGTTTTTCGCGTGCGTACGTGCGTACAGACTGCACCGCGTGCGTGCGTGCGTGCAGACTGACACCGCGTGCGTACGTGCGTACAGACTGACACCGCGTGCGTACGTGCGTACTTCTGGCACTGACACCGCGTGCGTACGTGCGTGCGTACGTGACACCGCGTACGTACGTACGTACGTGTACGTGCGTGCGTGCGTACGTGCGTGCGTACGTGCGTACGTGACTGACATGCCGCGTGCGTGCGTGCGTACGTACGTGCGTGCGTGCGTGCGTGCGTGACGTGACGTGCGTGCGTGCGTGCGTACGTGCGTGCGCGTGCGTACGTGCGTACGTGACGTGACACGTGCGTGCGTGCGTGCGTGCGTGTGTCTGCGTGCGTACGTACGTGCGTACTGCGTGCGTGCGTGCGTGCGTACGTGACGTGCGTGCGTACGTGCGTACGTACGTGCGTGACAACGCGCGTGCGTGCGTGCGTGCGTGCGTGCGTGCGTGCGTGCGTACGTGCGTGCGTGCGTACGTGCGTGCGTGCGTGCGTGCAGCTGCGTGCGTGCGTGCGTGCGTACGTGCGTGCAGACGTTTTGACGTGCGTGCGTACGTGCGTGCGTGACTGACGTGCGTACGTGCGTGCGTGCAGACTGCACCGTGCGTGCGTGCGTACGACTGACGTGCGTACGTGCGTACGTACGACTGACGTACGTGCGTACGTGCGTACGTACGTGACGTGCGTACGTGCGTGCGTGCGTACGTGCGTCCGCGTACGTACGTGCGTGCGTGACACGCGCGTACGTGCGTACGTATACTGACGTACGTACGTGCGTACGTACGTACGACGCGTGCGTACGTACGTACGTACGTACGTGACGTACGTACGTACGTACGTGACGTGCGTACGTACGTACGTGCGTACGTGCGTACGTACGTACGTACGTACGTGCGTGCGTACGTGCGTGCGTGCGTACGTGCGTACGTGCGTGCGTGCGTGCGTACGTACGTACGTGCGTACACGCGTACGTGCGTACGTGCGTACGCACTGCGTGCGTGCGTGCGTGCGTACGTACGTGCGTGCGTGCGTGCGTGCGTGCGTGCAGACGTGACATGCGTGCGTGTGCGTGCGTGCGTGCGTATGCGTGCGTACGTGCGTGCGTGCGACGTGACGTACGTGCGTACGTGCGTGCGTACAGTGCATGACGTGCGTACGTACATGCACGCGTGCGTGCATGCGTGCGTGCGTGCGTACGTGCGTGACTGCGTGCGTGCGTACGTGCGTACGTGCGTGCGTGCGTGCGTGCGTGCGTGCGTACGTGCGTACGTGCGTACGTGCGTGCGTGCGTGCGTGCGTGCGTACGTGCGTGCGTGCGTACGTGCGTGCGTGCGTGCGTGCGTGCGTGCGTGCGTGCGTGCGTACGTGCGTGCGTACGTGCGTGACGACACGTGCGTGCGTGCGTGCGTGCGTACGACGTGCGTGCGTGCGTGCGTGCGTGCGTACGTGACACCGCGTGCGTGCGTGCGTGCGTGCGTGCGTACGTGCGTACGTGCGTGCGTGCTGCGTGTGCGTGCGTGCGTGCATGCGTGCGTGCGTGCGTCGTGCGTGCGTGCGTGCGTGCGTGCGTGCGTGCGTGCGTGCGTACGTGCGTGCGTGCGTGACTGACACCGCGTACGTACGTGCGTGCGACCTGCACCGCGTGCGTGCGTGCGTACGTGCGTGTCACCATGCGTACGTGCGTGCGTACGACTGCGTACGTACGTGCGTGCGTACAGACTGACACCACGTACGTACGTGCGTTTGCGTAACTGACACCGCGTGCGTGCGTGCACGTACGACCGACACGTGCGCGTGCGTACGTGCGTGCGTGCGTACGTACGTACGTACGTGCGTACGTACGTGCGTGCGTGCGTGCGTGCGTGCGTACGTGCGTACGTGCGTGCGTGCGTACGTGCGTACGTGCGTACATGCGTGCGTGCGTGCGTGCGTGCGTACGTGCGTGCGTGCGTGCGTGCGTGCGTGCGTGCGTGCGTGCGTACGTGCGTGCGTGCGTGCGTACGTGCGTACGTGCGTGCGTACGCGTGCGTACGCGTGCGTGCGTGCGACGTGCGTACGTGCGTGCGTGCGTGCGTGCGTGCGTACGCGTACGTGCGTGCGTGCAGACGTGTGCGTGCGTACGTGCGTGCGTGCGTACGTGACACGCGTGCGCGTGCGTGCGTGCGTACGTACGCGTATGCGTGCGTACGTGCGTGCGTGCGTGCGTGCGTGCGTACGTGCATGCGTGCGTGCGTGCGTGACGTGACACGTGCGTACGTACGTGCGTGCGTACGTGCGTACGTGCGTGCGTGCGTGCGTGCGTGCGTACGTGCGTGCGTACGTGCGTGCGTGCGTGCGTGCGTGCGTACGTGACGTGCACCGTGCGTACGTGCGTACGTGACACGCGTGTGCGTGCGTGCGTACGTACGTGCGTGCGTACGTGTGCGTGCGGACGCACGTGCGTGCGTGCGTGCGTGTACATGCGTGCGTGCGTGCGTGCGTGCGACGACACGTGCGTGCGTGCGTGCGTACAGTGCGTGCGTACGTGCGTGCGTGTGCGTACGTGCGTGACGTGCGTGCGTGCGTGCGACGTACGTGCGTGCGCACGTACGTACGTGCGTGCGTACGTGCGTGCGTGCGTGCGTGCGTACGTGCGTGCGTGCGTGCGTGCGTGCGCACGTGCGTGCGTGCGTGCGTGCGTGCGTGCGTGCACGTGCGTGCGTACGTACGTGCGTGCGTGCGTAATGCGTGCGTACGTACGTACGTACGTGCGTGTGTGCGTGCGTGCGTACGTACGTGTGGCGTACGTGCGTACGTACGTACGTACGTACGTACGTACGTGCGTACGTACGTGCGTACGTACGTGCGTACGTGCGTGCACGCGTGCGTACGTGCGTGCGTACGTGCGTGCGTGCGTGCGTGCGTACGTACGTACGTACGTGCGTACGTACGTGCGTGCGCGTGCGTACGTACGTGCGTACGTGCGTGCGTGCGCGTGCGTGCGTGCGTGCGTACGTGCGTGCGTACGTGCGTACGTGCGTACGTGTACGGTGCGTACGTACGTGCGTGCGCGTGCGTACGTGCGTACGTACGTACGTACGTACGTGCGTGCGTACGTACGTACGTACGTGCGTGCGTACGTGCGTGCGTACGTGCGTGCGTACGTACGTGCGTGCGTACGTACTGCATGCGTACGTGCGTGCGTACGTACGTGCGTACGTATGCGTGCGTACGTACGTGCGTACGTACGTACGTACGTACGTACGTACGTACGTACGTACGTACGTACGTGCGTACGTGCGTGCGTACGTGCGTACGTGCGTGCGTGCGTGCGTGCGTGCGTGCGCACGTGCGTGCGTGCGTGCGTGCGTGCGTGCGTACGTGCGTACGTGCGTGCGTGCGTACGTGCGCATGCGTGCGTGCGTGCGTGCGTGCGTACGTGCGTACGTGCGTGCGTGCGTGCGTACGTGCGTGCGTGCGTGCGTGCGTACGTGCGTGCGTGCGTGCGTGCGTACGTACGTGCGTGCGTGCGTGCGTGCGTAATGCGTGCGTGCGTGCGTGCGTGCGTGCGTGCGTGCGTGTACGTGCGTACGTACGTACGTGCGTGCGTGCGTACGTGCGTGCGTGCGTGCGTACGTGCGTGCGTGCGTGCGTACGTGCGTGCGTACGTGCGTGTACGCGTGCGTGCGTGCGTGTGCGATGCGTGCGTACGTGCGTGCGTGCGTGCGTACGTACGTGCGTGCGTGCGTGCGTGCGTGCGTGCGTGCGTGCGTGCGTGCGTGCGTGCGTGCGTACGTGCGTGCGTGCGTGCGTGCGTGCGTGCGTGCGTGCGTACGTGCGTGTACGCGTGCGTGCGTGCGTGCGTGCGTGCGTACGTGCGTACGTACGTGCACCGTGCGTGCGTACGTGCGTGCGTGCGTGCGTGCGTGCGTGCGTGCGTGCGTGCGTACGCGCGTGCGTACGTACGTACGTGCGTGCGTGCGTACGTGCGTGCGTGCGCGTACGTGCGTACGTGCGTGCGTGCGTACGACGTGCGTGCGCGTGCGTGCGTGCGTGCGTACGTACGTGCGTGCGTGCGTGTGCGTACGTACGTGCGTGCGTGCGTACGTGCGTGCGTGCGTGCGTGCGTGCGTGCGTGTACGTGCGTGCGTACGTGCGTGCACGTGCGTGCGACACATGCGTGCGTGCGTGCGTGCGTGCGTGCGTGCGTGCGTGCGTGCGTGCGTGCGTACGTGCGTGCGTGCGTATGCGTGCGTGCGTGCGTGCGTACGTGCGTGCGTGCGTGCGTGCGTGCGTGCGTGCGCGTGCGTGCGTGCGTGCGTGCGTGCGTGCGCGTGCGTACGTGCGTACGTACGTACGTGCGTGCGTGCGTGCGTGCGTGCACGTGCGTGCGTGCGTGCGTGCGTGCGCGTACGTGCGTGCGTGCGTGCGCGTGCGTGCGTGCGTACGTACGCGTGCGTGTACGTGCGTACGTGCGTGCGTGCGTACGTGCGTGCGTGCGTACGTGCGTGCGTGCGATGCGTGCGTGCGTGCGTGCGTACGTGCGTACGTGCGTGCGTGCGTGCGTACGTACGTGCGTGCGTGCGTGCGTACGGACGACGTGCGTGCGTGCGTGCGTGCGTGTACGTGCGTGCGTACATGCACCGCGTACGTGCGTGCGTACGTAAAGTACGTACGTATGTGCGTGCGTACGTGCGTACGTACGTGTACATGCGTGCGTGCGTACGTGCGTGCGTACGTGCGTACGCGTACGTACGTGCGTACGTGCGTGCGTACGTACGTACGTGTGTACGTGCGTGCGTGCGTGCGTGCGTGCGTGCGTGCGTGCGTGCGTGCGTGCGTGCGTGCGTGCGTGCGTACGTGCGTGCGTGCGTGCGTGCGGACTGCGTACGTGCGTGCGTGCGTGCGTGCACGTGCGTGCGTACGTACGTATGCAGACATGCGTATGCGTACGTGCGTACGTGCGTACAGACGTGCGTGCGTGCGTGCGTGCGTGCGTGTGCGTGCGTGCGTGTGCAGTGCGTGCGTGCGTGCGTGCGTGCGTGCGTGCGTGCGTGCGTACGTACGTGCAGACGTGACATGCGTACGTACGTGCGTGCGACTGACACGTGCGTACGTGCGTACGTGCGTACGACTGACACGCGTACGTACGTGCGTGCAGACGTGCGTACGTGCGTGCGTGCGTGCGTGCGTACGCGTTGCGTGCGTACGTGCGTGCACGTACGTACGTGCGTGCGTACGTACATGCGTACATACGTACGTACGTGCGTACGTACGTACGTGCGTACGTGCGTGCGTGCGTACGTGCGTGTACGAGGGCGTACGTGTACGTGCGTACGTGCGTGCGACGTGACGTGCGTGCGTGCGTGCGTACGTACGTGCGTGCGTGCGTGCGTGCGTACGCGTGTGCGTGCGTGCGTGCGTGTACGTACGTACGACGACACAAAATGCGTGCGTACGACTGACATGCGTGCGTGCGTGCGTACAGGTGCGTACGTGCGTGCGTGCGTGCGTACGCGACCAACACGTGCGTGCGTGCGTACGTGCACCGTATGCGTGCGTACGTACGTACGTATGCGTGCGTGCGTACGTACGTGCGTGCGTGCGTGCGTGCGTGCGTGCGTGCGTGCGTGCGTGCGTGCGTACGTGCGTGCGTGCGTACGTGTCGCCGTACGTACGTACGCGTGCGTGCGTGCGTACGTACGTACGTGCGTGCGTGCGTGCGTACGTACAGACTGCGCCGTGCGTGCGTGCGTGCGTACGTACGTGCGTACGTGCGTACGTACGTGCGTACGTGCGTGCGTGCGTGCGCGTGACACCGCCGTGCGTGCGTGCGTGCGTACGTGCATGCAAAATCAGCGTGCGTGCGTGCGTGCGTGCGTGCGTGCGTACGTGCGCGTGTGTGCGTACGTACGTGCGTACGTGCGTACGTACGTGCGTGCAATACATGCGTGCGTGCGTGCACGTGACACCGTGCGTACGTACGTACGTGCGTATGTGCGTACGTGCGTGCGTACGTGCGTGCACCATGCGTACGTACGTGCGTGCGTACGTGCGTACGTACGTGCGTACGTGCGTGCGTGCGTACGTACGTGCGTGCGTGCGTGCGTACGTGCGTACGTGCGTGCGTGCGTGCGTGCGTGCGTACGTACGTGCGTGCGTACGTGCGTGCGTGCAGACGTATGCGTGCGTACGTGCGTACGTGCGTACGTGCGTGCGTGCGTACGTACGTGCGTGCGCGTGCGTACGTGCGTGCGTATGCGTGCGTACGTGCGTGCGTGCGTACGTGCGTACGTGCGTGCGGCGTACGTGCGTGCGTGCGTGCGTGCGTGCGTGTGCGTGCGTGCGTGCGTGCGTACGCGTGCGTGCGTGCGTGCGTACGTGCGTACGTACGTGCGTGCGTGCGTGCGTGCACGTACGCGTGCGTGCGTGCGTGACGTGCGTGCGTGCGTGCGTACGTACGTGCGTACGTGCGTACGTACGTGCGTGCGTGCGTGCGTGCGCGTGCGTACGTGCGTGCGTGCGTGCGTACGTACGTACGTACGTACGCGTACGTGCGTGCGTACGTGCGTACGTACGTGCGTACGTACGTACGTGCGTACGTACGTACGTACGTACGTACGTGTACGTGCGTGCGTACGTGCGTGCGTACGTGCGTACGTGCGTGCGTACGTACGTGCGTACGTACGTACGTGCGTACGTACGTGCGTACGTGCGTACGCGCTACGTGCATGTGCGTGCGTACGTGCGTGCGTGCGTACGTGCGTACGTGCGTGCGTGCGTACGTGCGTACGTGCGTGCGTACGCGTGCGTGCGTGCGTACGTACGTGCGTGCGTACGTGCGTACGCGTACGCACGTGCGTACGTGCGTGCGTACGTGCGTACGTACGTACGTACGTGCGTACGTACGTACGTACGTACGTACGTACGTATGCACGTGCGTGCGTACGTACGTACGTGCGTACGTACGTACGTACGTACGTACGTACGTACGTACGTACGTACGTACGTACGTACGTGCGTACGTGCGTGCGTACGTACGTACGTGCGTGCGTGCGTACGTACGTACGTGACGTGCGTACGTGCGTGCGTACGTGCGTACGTACGTACGTATGTGCGTGCGTACGTGCGTACGCGTGCGTGCGTACGTACGTACGTACGTACGTGCGTACGTACGTACGTGCGTGCGTGCGTGCGTGCGTACGTGCGTGCGTACGTGCGTGCGTACGTACGTGCGTGCGTACGTACGTACGTACGTACGTACGTGCGTACGTACGTACGTACGTGCGTGCGTACGTGCGTACGTGCGTACGTACGTACGCGTGCGTACGTGCGTACGTGCGTGCGTGCGTACGTACGTACGTACGTACGTACGTACGTGCGTACGTGCGTGCGTGCGTACGTACGTACGTACGTACGTACGTGCGTACGTACGTACGTGTACGTACATGCGTGCGTGCGTGCGTGCGTGCGTACGTGCGTACGTACGTACGTACGCGTGCGTGCGTGCGTACGTACGTACGTGCGTACGTACGTGCGTACGTACGTACGTACGTACGTATGCGTGCGTACGTACGTACGTACGTACGTACGTACGTGCGTACGTACGTACGTACGTACGTACGTACGTACGTGTACGTGTACGTACGTACGTACGTGCGTACGTACGTACGTACGTACGTACGTACGTACGTACGTACGTACGTACGTACGTACGTACGTACGTACGTACGCACGTGCGTGTACGTGCGTGCGTACGTACGTACGTACGTGCGTACGTGCGTACGTACGTACGTACGTACGTACGTACGTGCGTACGTACGTATGCGTACGTACGTGCGTGCGCGTGCGTGCGTACGTGCGTACGTACGTACGTACAGTACGTGCACGTACGTGCGTACGTACGTACGTACGTACGTGCGTGCGTACGTACGTACGTACGTACGTACGTACGTACGTGTACATGCGTACGTACGTACGTACGTACTGTACGTACGTGCGTACGTACGTACGTACGTACGCGTACGTACGTACGTACGTACGTACGTACGTACGTACGTACGTACGTACGTACGTACGTACGTACGTACGTGCGTACGTACGTACGTACGTACGTACGTACGTACGTACGTACGTACGTACGTACGTACGTACGTACGTACGTACGTACGTACGTACGTACGTACGTACGTACGTACGTACGTACGTACGTACGTACGTGCGTATGCGTACGTACGTACGTACGTACGTACGTACGCATGCGTACGTACGTGCGTGCGTACGTACGTACGTACGTACGTGCGTACGTACGTACGTACGTACGTACGTACGTACGTACGTACGTACGTACGTACGTACGTACGTACGTACGTACGTACGTACGTACGTACGTACGTGTGCACGTACGTACGTACGTACGTACGTACGTACGTACGTACGTACGTACGTACGTACGTACGTACGTACGTACGTACGTACGTACGTACGTACGTACGTACGTACGTACGTACGTGCGTACGTACGTACGTACGTACGTACGTGCGTTGCACGTGTTGCGTACGTACGTACGTACGTACGTACGTACGTACGTACGTACGTACGTACGTACGTACGTACGTACGTACGTACGTACGTACGTACGTACGTACGTACGTACGTACGTACGTACGTGCGTGCGTACGTACGTACGTACGTACGTACGTACGTACGTACGTACGTACGTACGTACGTACGTACGTACGTACGTACGTACGTACGTACGTACGCGTACGTACGTACGTACGTACGTGCACGTACGTACGTACGTACGTACGTACGTACGTACGTACGTACGTACGTGCGTACGTACGTACGTACGTACGTACGCGTACGTGCACGTACGTACGTACGTGTACGTGTACGTACGTGCGTACGTATACGTACGCATGTACGTGCGTACGTACGTACGTACGTACGTACGTACGTACGTACGTACGTACGTACGTACGTACGTGCACGTGCGTACGTACGTACGTACGTACGTACGTACGTACGTACGTGCACGCGTACGTACGTACGTACGTACGTACGTACGTACGTACGTACGTACGTACGTACGTACGTACGTACGTACGTACGTACGTACGTACGTGCGTACGTACGTACGTACGTACGTACGTACGTACGTACGTACGTACGTACGTACGTACGTACGTACGTACGTACGTACGTACGTACGTACGTACGTACGTACGTACGTACGTACGTACGTACGTACGTACGTACGTACGTACGTACGTGCGTACGTACGTACGTACGTACGTACGTACGTACGTACGTA
>NW_024607157.1:0-18994 GCF_018296145.1 Oncorhynchus tshawytscha | reverse complement strand
AATCACAGGAGGCTGCTGACGGGAGGACGGTTTCCATAGAAATGTCCGGAAACGAAGCAAACTGAATCACATCAAACACCCGAACTTAAGGAAACCATGTGTGATATATTTAATGTCAGCTCCACCGATTCCGCTCCTGGCATTACCCACAAGCCTGTTCACCAACTTCCTGTTTCTGGGACCAATCAGAACAGTTAGAATGTGTTTGATATATTTAATGCCGTTCCACCGATTCCGCTCCTGGCATTACCCACAAGCCTGTTCACCAACTTCCTGCCAACTTCCTGTTTCTGGGACCAATCAGAACAGTTAGAATGTGTTTGATATATTTAATACTGTTCCACTGATTCAGCTCCTGGCATTACCCACAAGCCTGTTCACCAACTTCCTGTTTCTGGGACCAATCAGAACAGTTAGAATGTGTTTGATATATTTAATACCGTTCCCTGATTCAGCTCCAGTCATTACCCACAAGCCTGTTCACCTCAATTAACCTGTTCACCAACTTCCTGTCATGTGAACACCTATTAGTGTTTGTTCCTGGTGACATGAAAGACACATTGTGTTGCTTTGTTGATAAATGATCACGTTTTGGGATTTGTTTTTATAAATGTTCAGCTTTTCCACACGTTTATTGTTCCAGACATGTTTTATAATCTGGTTCAAATCATTCATCTGCCTTTTTTAGTCCATTAAGAATCAGCATTTTGTCCAGCCAGTCTTTCTCTGTGTATTAAACCAGCCTCAGAGAGGGATGGGGGTCTCACAGTGTCCAGCAGCGGTGCCCAAACTAAGGGTCGCGACCCCCATGTGGGGACGCCTGATGTGAAAAAACGAGGTTGCGGAAGAATTTCCAAAAATCCTGAAAATAAAATTTAAAAAAATAAAACACATTTTTTAAAATATCGCCTTTTGTATCTTTGTAATGTGGTTAACCTTAAAAATGGAAATGAACATGTTTACAATCTAAAAGATAAAATTCAAACAGTGGCCCTTAAATCGTGGGGGAAAAGGCTGATCTGAATGACTCTAGTGTGTCCTTTCGAGCTGCTATGCAATACCCATAAAACCTAGCGGTCAAACAGGGAAATGGTTCCAACCGTTTTTCCACCATTCATTTGTATGGAACCCCTGGTCTTCAGGCTTCTGAGCCTCCCGGTCGCATTCTAGAAATACAGATCCCGTGTGTCTGGATGAGTCTGTCTGTCTGTCTGTCTGTCTGTCTGCCTGTCTGTCTGTCTGTCTGTCTGTCTGTCTGTCTCAGCCCCAGGCTTGTTCTCTCTCTTCTGCCTTATAGTGAGCAGACCAGGCTAGTTCTCTCTTCTGCCTCATAGTGAGCAGACCAGGCTTGTTCTCTCTCTGCCTCATAGTGAGCAGACCAGGCTTGTTCTCTCTGTCTGCCTCATAGTGAGCAGACCAGGCTGTTCTCTCTCTCTGTCAGTGAGTCTGTCTCTCTCTTCTGCCTCATAGCCCCAGGCTAGTTCTCTCTCTTCTGCCTTATAGTGAGCAGACCAGTCTCCAGCCCCAGTCTCCACCTCACACTGCCTGAGGATGCCCATGGCTGTCCGTCTGTCTGTCTCTTCCCCCAGCCCCAGGCCAGTCCTCTTTCTGCCTAGTGAGCAATCATTTCCTAGCTTCAACCCCATCCTAATACAGCCTGAGGGTCCATGTCTGTCTGTCTGCCTGCCTCTCTCCCCAGCCCGGTACCCTCTGCCTTAGTGAGCTACAGTCCCCGGCGTCATCCCAACAGTCCCCGGCGTCCCAACAGTCCCCGGCAGTCCCGGCGTCATCCCAACAGTCCCCGGCGTCATCCCAACAGTCCCCGGCGTCATCCCAACAGTCCCCGGCGTCATCCCAACAGTCCCCGGCGTCATCCCAACAGTCCCCGGCGTCATCCCAACAGTCCCCAGCGTCATCCCAACAGTCCCCAGCGTCATCCCAACAGTCCCCAGCGTCATCCCAACAGTCCCCAGCCATCCCAACAGTCCCCAGCGTCATCCTAACATCAATCTAGAGCCCCCCTGCCTGCACCAGCCACCAGGGCCACACTACCTCAACACTAGGCTAACACTTCTCTGATGTGCCCTCTCTAATCATTCATTACTGGAAGCTCGGCCCAGGACAAATTCATTACTGGAAGCTTGGCCCAGGACAAATTCATTACTGGAAGCTTGGCCCAGGACAAATTCATTACTGGAAGCCTGGCCCAGGACAAATTCATTACTGGAAGCTTGGCCCAGGACAAATTCATTACTGGAAGCCTGGCCCAGGACAAATTCATTACTGGAAGCTTGGCCCAGGACAAATTCATTACTGGAAGCTTGGCCCAGGACAAATTCATTACTGGAAGCTTGGCCCAGGACAAATTCATTACTGGAAGCTTGGCCCAGGACAAATTCATTACTGGAAGCCTGGCCCAGGACAAATTCATTACTGGAAGCTTGGCCCAGGACAAATTCATTACTGGAAGCTTGGCCCAGGACAAATTCATTACTGGAAGCTTGGCCCAGGACAAATTCATTACTGGAAGCTTGGCCCAGGACAAATTCATTACTGGAAGTTTGGCCCAGGACAAATTCATTACTGGAAGCTTGGCCCAGGACAAATTCATTACTGGAAGCTTGGCCCAGGACAAATCATTACTGGAAGCTTGGCCCAGGACAAATTCATTACTGGAAGCTTGGCCCAGGACAAATTCATTACTGGAAGCCTGGCCCAGGACAAATTCATTACTGGAAGCTTGGCCCAGGACAAATTCATTACTGGAAGCTTGGCCCAGGACAAATTCATTACTGGAAGCTTGGCCCAGGACAAATTCATTACTGGAAGCTTGGCCCAGGACAAATTCATTACTGGAAGCTTGGCCCAGGACAAATTCATTACTGGAAGCCTGGCCCAGGACAAATTCATTACTGGAAGTTTGGCCCAGGACAAATTCATTACTGGAAGCTTGGCCCAGGACAAATTCATTACTGGAAGCTTGGCCCAGGACAAATTCATTACTGGAAGCTTGGCCCAGGACAAATTCATTACTGGAAGTTTGGCCCAGGACAAATTCATTACACTTTAAATGAATGAGCTGCTCCTTTAAACGTTTTAATAACCACTCAGATTAGATAAATGGTGTACAGGGATGGGATGATGGATGGATGGATGGATGGGTGGATGGATGGGTGGATGGATGGATGGATGGATGGATGGATGGATGGATGGATGGGTGGATGGATGGGTGGGTGGATGAGTGGGTGGATGGGTGGATGGATGGATGGATGGATGGATGGATGGGTGGATGGATGGGTGGGTGGATGGATGGGTGGATGGATGGGTGGATGGGTGGGTGGATGGGTGGGTGGATGGGTGGGTGGATGGATGGATGGATGGGTGGGTGGATGGATGGGGGTGGATGGATGGGTGGGTGGATGGGTGGATGGGTGGGTGGATGGGTGGGTGGATGGATGGGTGGGTGGGTGGGTGGATGGGTGGGTGGGTGGATGGATGGGTGGGTGGATGGATGGATGAGTGGGTGGATGGGTGGATGGATGGATGGGTGGGTGGATGGGTGGGTGGATGGATGGGTGGGTGGAAGGATGGATGGGTGGATGGATGGGTGGGTGGATGGACGGGAGGGTGGGTGGATGGATGGGTGGATGGGTGGGTGGATGGGTGGATGGATGGGTGGATGGGTGGGTGGATGGGTGGATGGGTGGGTGGATGGATGGATGGGTGGGTGGATGGGTGGGTGGATGGATGGATGGGTGGGTGGAAGGATGGATGGGTGGATGGATGGGTGGGTGGATGGACGGGAGGGTGGGTGGACGGGGAGGGTGGGTGGATGGATGGGTGGATGGATGGGTGGATGGATGGGTGGGTGGAAGGATGGATGGGTGGATGGGTGGATGGATGGATGAGTGGGTGGATGGGTGGATGGATGGATGGGTGGGTGGATGGGTGGATGGATGGATGGATGGGTGGATGGATGGATGGGTGGATGGGTGGATGGATGGGTGGGTGGATGGATGGGTGGGTGGGTGGATGGATGGGTGGATGGATGGATGAGTGGGTGGATGGACGGGAGGGTGGGTGTGTGGGTGGATGGACAGGAGGGTGGATGGACAGGAGGGTGGGTGGATGGGAGGTGGGTGGGTGGATGGGAGGGTGGATGGACAGGAGGGTGGGGGTGTGGGTGGATGGACAGGAGGGTGGATGGACAGGAGGGTGGGTGGATGGGAGGGTGGGTGGATGGGAGGGTGGATGGACAGGAGGGTGGGGGTGTGGGTGGATGGACAGGAGGGTGGATGGACGGGGAGGGTGGGTGGATGGGAGGGTGGATGGACAGGAGGGTGGGGGTGTGGCATTCGGGACAGTAGTTAAGGAATGGCTTGATGCTGGAGGGAGCAGAGCTGATTAACAAGGTGCTGCCTCGAGTCAAATTTCATTTAGAGGTCACACATTTCATATAGAGGTCACATGTCATTTAGAGGTCACACATTTTGTCCTGCTACTTTCAGATATTCTCAGAGGGACCAGGGATGCCTGTGGGAAAGAGAACAGGAAGGTTTCAGAGATTGTTCTCGGAGAGACCAGGATACTTCCCTGTGGGAAAGAGAACAGGAAGGTTTCAGAGATTGTTCTCGGAGAGACCAGGATGCTTCCCTGGGGGAAAGAGAACAGGAAGGTTTCAGAGATTGTTCTCGGAGAGACCAGGATGCTTCCCTGGGGGAAAGAGAACAGGAAGGTTTCAGAGATTGTTCTCGGAGAGACCAGGATGCTTCCCTGGGGGACATTTATTTTCCACAAAATAAAGTTGAGCTTGATCTTTCATTGATGGCACAGAGTTAGCATCTTTTACATAAACTATACAAAAGTATGTGGACACCCCTTCAAATTAGTGGATTTGGCTATTTCAGCCACACCCGTTGCTGATAGGTGTATAAAATCGACCACACAGCCATGCATTCTCCATAGACAAACAATGGCAGTAGAATGGCCTTACTGAAGAGCTCAGTGACTTTCAACATGTCATCGCCATAGGATGCCAGGAGAACGCTACCTGTCCCAATGCATAGGGCCAACTGTAAAGTTTGGTGGATGCCAGGAGAACGCTACCTGTCCCAATGCATAGGGCCAACTGTAAAGTTTGGTGGATGCCAGGGAAACGCTACCTGTCCCAATGCATAGGGCCAACTGTAAAGTTTGGTGGAGGAGGAATAATGGTCTGGGGCTGTTTTTTCATGGTTCAGGCCCCTAAGTTCCAGTGAAGGGAAATCTTAACGCTACAGCGTACAATGACATTCTAGAAGATTCTGTGCTTCCAACTTTATGGCAACAGTTTGGGGAAGGCCCTTTCCTGTTTCAGCATGACAATGCCCCCAGTGCACAAAGCGAGGTCCATACAGAAATGGTTTGTCGAGATCTGTGTGGAAGAACTTGACTGGCCTGTGTTAGAAGTTCACCTAGGGGTCATGATTGGGGCTGTACAAATGTTTGATGTATTAGAATAATTGATTATGCTTATGTTGTATTAATAAAAGGGGAGGGGTTATAAGACCCAGGAAGTGTAAGAGATAAGAGACTAGTATCTACTAGACTAGACTCCCTCTTTATAGGGTCCTAGACTACAGATTAACAATAGATACATGAGGTTTTATTCTCCCTCTCTCTCTGTCTCTCTCTCTCTCTCTGTGTCTATCTCCCTGTGTGTCTCTCTCTCTCCCTCCTCTCTCTCTCTCTCTCTCTCTCTCTCTCTCTCACACACACTGTGTCTCTCTCTCTGTGTCTCTCTCTCACACTGTCTCTCTCACACACACTCTTCGTCTCTCTCTCTCTCTCTGTGTGTGTGTCTGTGTGTCTCTCTCTCTCCCTGTCTCACTCTCTCTCTCCGTTTGTGTGTCTCTCACTCTCTCTCACACTGTGTGTCTCTCCCTGTCTCTCTCTGTCTCTCTCCCTGTCTCTCTCTGTCTCTCTCCCTGTGTCTCTCTCTCTCTCCCTGTCTCTCTCTCCCTGTGTGTCTCTCTCTCCCTGTCTCTCTGTGTGTCTCTCCCTCTCTCTCTCAAAAAGACTCCTCTGAGAAATGTGTGACTGAGACAGACCTCTGCAGGGAGTGTAGGAGATAAGACTACTCAGACATTCCACTATAAATCAACGTGGACATTTACTGCTAAGCTTTTAGATAACACACTAAAGGCCTTGTTTATATAGCTTTGTATGCATGGTTCTGGTCTCGGGAGTTAAAAGGTAATGACCTAGGTAGTGACATTACCAGGGCTAGACTGAGGGTTTAACAAAACCACTTGAGACCTTTTCTTTGATGCAGAACTTACTGGGAAACATGCGTGACATGTTCCTGATTGTCAACTTCTGTCTGCAATTGCATATTTTTTTTTTTTTTTTTTTATGATTTAATTAAAGATATTATCATAATGCTAATTTCACCAATGAGACAAGGATGAAAGGAACGAACCCTAACAACTGCACAGAGCCCTGACCTCTAACCCCACCGAACACCTTTGGGATCAATTTGAACGGCGACTACGAGCCAGGCCTAATCGCCCAACATCAGTGCCCGACCTCACTAATGCTCTTGTGGCAAGTCCCCCTGCAGCAATGTTCCAACATCTAGTGGAAAGCCTTCCCAGAAGAATGGAGGCTGTTATAGCAGCAATGTTCCAACATCTAGTGGAAAGCCTTCCCAGAAGAGTGGAGGCTGTTATAGCAGCAATGTTCCTACATCTAGTGGAAAGTGTCCTCATACTGTTG
Organism: Oncorhynchus tshawytscha; assembly: GCF_018296145.1. Classification (NCBI taxonomy): domain Eukaryota; kingdom Metazoa; phylum Chordata; class Actinopteri; order Salmoniformes; family Salmonidae; genus Oncorhynchus; species Oncorhynchus tshawytscha. The sequence continues at coordinate 12,238 of NW_024607157.1, read as the reverse complement.
ATGTTGGTGATGTTGTGTCTTTCTACACCAGGGATGGGCCACTTTGATTGGATGGGGGCCACAAAAATCTGAATGGCCACAGTTGTGACAGACTGAAGAAAACAACACTGATCCACTCATTAGTTTTCATTCAGGAAGCAGCAGCATCGTGTCTGTCTGGCAGTCTGTCTGGCAGCTCCCCACCTAGATACACATCTATAGTTCTGACTGGCTTCCCAAGGGGACGGAGCTCCATCTGGCTTCCCAAGGGGACGGAGCTCCAACTGCCAAGCCACACACATTCCTCATATACACACACACAGTCACTCATATACACACACACAGTCACTCCTCATACACACACACAGTCACTCCTCATACACACACAGTCACTCCTCATACACACACAGTCACTCCTCATACACACACACAGTCACTCCTCATACACACACACAGTCACTCCTCATACACACACACAGTCACTCCTCATATACACACACACAGTCACTCCTCATATACACACACACAGTCACTCCTCATACACACAGTCACACCTCATAAACACAGTCACTCCTCATACACACACACACAGTCACTCATATACACACACACAGTCACACCTCATAAACACACACAGTCACTCCTCATATACACACAGTCACACCTCACACACACACACAGTCACTCCTCATATACAAACAGTCACTCCTCATAAACACACACAGTCACACCTCATATACAACCACACAGTCACACCTCATACACACACAGTCACTCCTCAAACACACAGTCAATCCTCAGAAACACATGCAGTCACTCCTCATAAACACACAATCACTCCTCATAAACACACAATCACTCCTCATAAACACACAGTCACTCCTCATAAACACACAGTCACTCCTCATAAACACACAGTCACTCCTCATATACACACACACCAGTCACTCCTCATAAACACCCAGTCACTCCTCATATACACACAGTCACTCCTCATATAAACACACAGTCACTCCTCATAAACACACAGTCACTCCTCATATACACACAGTCACTCCTCATATACACACAGTCACTCCTCATATACACAGTCACTCCTCATATACACACACCCAGACACTCCTCATAAACACCCAGTCACTCCTCATATAAACACACAGTCAATCCTCATAAACACACAGTCACTCCTCATAAACACACGCACTCCTCCTCATAAACACACACACTCATATAACACAGTCTCCTCATAAACACACACAGTCACTCCTCATAAACACACACAGTCACAGTCACTCCTCATAAACACACAGTCACTCCTCATAAACACAGTCACTCCTCATATACACACACCCAGTCACTCCTCATAAACACCCAGTCACTCCTCATATAAACACACAGTCACTCCTCATAAACACACAGTCACTCCTCATAAACACACAGTCACTCCTCATATAACACACACAGTCACTCCTCATAAAACACAGTCACTCCTCATAAACACACAGTCATATAAACACACACAGTCACTCCTCATAAACACACACAGTCACTCCTCATAAACACACACTCCTCATATAAACACAGTCACTCCTCATAAACACACACAGTCACTCCTCATAAACACACAGTCACTCCTCATAAACACACAGTCACTCCTCATAAACACACAGTCACTCCTCATAAACACACAGTCACTCCTCATAAACACACACAGTCACTCCTCATAAACACACACAGTCACTCCTCATAAACACAAATCACACACACAGTCACTCCTCAAACACACACAGTCCTCCTCATAAACACACAGTCACTCCTCATAAACACACAGTCACTCCTCATAAACACACAGTCACTCCTCATAAACACCCAGTCACTCCTCATAAACACCCAGTCACTCCTCATAAACACCCAGTCACTCATCATAAACACCCAGTCACTCCTCATAAACACCCAGTCACTCCTCATAAACACCCAGTCACTCCTCATAAACACCCAGTCACTCCTCATAAACACCCAGTCACTCCTCATATACACACACAGTCACTCCTCATACACACACAGTCACACATCATACACACACACAGTCACTCCTCATAAACACACACAGTCACTCCTCATAAACACACACAGTCACTCCTCAAACACACACACAGTCACTCCTCATAAACACACACAGTCACTCCTCATAAACACACACAGTCACTCCTCAAACACACACACAGTCACCGCTGCTCCTGTTGTTGTCACACACTGGGGGGCTAGTCAGCATGGTGGGGGCCATCCAGGCTATGGTTGTCCCTAGTTACCGCAGCCACAAAGTCGAAATTGGATGTGCTTTTTGGTCTTAATGTAAGATTAAGCATAAGATCAGCAGTGTGGTTAAAGTTAGGATTAGGTTTTAAATAAGGCAGAGTTTAGCCTTAATGACTTTGTGGCTGTGGTAACTAGTAACGACCCCACCCAGGCTATTAGCCTGACGTCCAGGACGGTCTGAGTGACGTCATCACCACCGCCTGTACTGTACTGTCATCTGACCCAGAAGGCTGGTTCTGATCCATATCAACCATGTACTGTCATCTGACCCGGGAGGCTGGTTCTGATCCATATCAGACTGGAACTAAACCTAGCAGACGGGGGAAGCTCACTATGGTACACTATTCCCTATGTAGTGCACTAATAGGGCTCTGGTCTAAAGTAGTGCACTATATAGGGAATAGGGCTCTGGTCTAAAGTAGTGTACAATATAGGGAATAGGGCCCTGGTCTAAAGTAGTGCACTATATAGGGAACAGGGAGCCATTTGGGACACAGGATGTGTCATCCAGACTCTCCGACGTTTCTGATTCTGTTGAGGCTCTGATGTTTTTGTCTCTTATCCCTGAGCATCATTTGCATTTTTATGAGAGTGAATCTTGGATACGTTGTCTGTCAGTTAAATTGTTTTATTTTTTACGGCACATGGAGAGAAAAAAATAATATTTCTGATTTGCAGTGTACAGACATAATGTAAAGCACACAATGGGAGGGAGGGAGGGAGACAGGGAGGGAGGGAGACAGGGAGGGAGGGAGACATGGAGGGAGACAGACAGACAGACAGGGAGGGAGGGAGACAGACAGACAGGGAGGGAGACAGGGAGACAGACAGACAGGGAGGGAGGGAGGGAGACAGGGAGGGAGGGAGGGAGACAGACAGGGAGGGAGGGAGGGAGGCAGGGAGGGAGGGAGACAGACAGACAGGGAGACCAGGGAGACAGACAGACAGGGAGGGAGGGAGACAGGGAGGGAGACAGACAGAAAGACAGGGAGGGAGGGAGGGAGGGAGGGAGGGAGGGAGGGAGGGAGGGAGGGAGGGAGGGAGGGAGGGAGGGAGGGAGGGAGGGAGGGAGGGAGACAGACAGACAGACAGGGAGACCAGGGAGACAGACAGACAGGGAGGGAGGGAGGCAGGGAGGGAGGGAGGGAGGGAGACAGACAGACAGACAGGGAGACCAGGGAGACAGACAGACAGGGAGGGAGGGAGACAGGGAGGGAGACAGGGAGGGAGGCAGGGAGACAAGGAGGCAGGGAGACAAGGAGGCAGGGAGACAAGGAGGCAGGGAGGGAGACAGGAGGCAGGGAGGGAGACAGGAGGCAGGGAGGGAGATAGGAGGCAGGGAGGGAGACAGGAGGCAGGGAGGGAGACAGGGAGGCAGGGAGGGAGACAGGGAGGCAGGGAGGGAGACAGGGAGGCAGGGAGGAGACAGGGAGACAGGGAGGGAGACAGGGAGGCAGGGAGGGAGACAGACAGACAGGGAGGGAGACAGACAGGGAGACAGACAGACAGACAGGGAGGGAGACAGGAGGCAGGGAGGGAGACAGACAGACAGGGAGGGAGACAGACAGACAGGGAGGGAGACAGACAGACAGGGAGGGAGACAGACAGACAGGGAGGGAGACAGACAGACAGACAGGAGACAGACAGACAGACAGGGAGACAGACAGACAGACAGGGAGACAGACAGACAGGGAGGGAGACAGACAGGGAGGGAGACAGACAGACAGGGAGGGAGACAGACAGACAGGGAGGGAGACAGACAGACAGGGAGGGAGACAGACAGACAGGGAGGGAGACAGACAGACAGGGAGGGAGACAGACAGGGAGGGAGACAGACAGACAGGGAGGGAGACAGACAGGGGAGGGAGACAGACAGACAGGGAGGGAGACAGACAGACAGGGAGGGAGACAGGAGGCAGGGAGGGAGGCAGGGAGGGAGACAGGAGGCAGGGAGGGAGACAGGAGGCAGGGAGGGAGACAGGAGGCAGGGAGGGAGACAGACAGACAGGGAGGGAGACAGGAGGCAGGGAGGGAGACAGGAGGCAGGGAGGGAGACAGGAGGCAGGGAGGGAGATAGACACACACATACCATATTACATTTAGCACAACAAGCAGCAGCTGGGAATGAGCAGCTGGTCTTCCAGATATGGCCCAGAGACAGAACAAATGTCTTGTCTGCTTTCCAAGTCCAGGGCTACAGTCAGTCTCTCTCCCCGCTCTCCCTCCCTCCCTCCCTCCTCCCTCCCTCCCTCCCATAGTGATGCCCAGTTCTATTGTTAGAGAAGAACAAAGAGTTGAATGAGTCCAAACCAGCCCTGTACTGACTCAACATTCACAGCAACAGCTTCCTTGCCCAGCCAGAAACCAGATAGAAACCAGGTCTGCAACTTCTGGACAGACTGCTCCATCCGTCCTCGGGAAGGGGTAAAAAAACAATGTTTGGGACACAACGACCTTACGGTTACCCCCGGTTACCCTTCAGTTGGTTAACGCTGGTCTGTCTCAAACCAGGTCATAACCCCAAACTAAAAGGTGAGAGTTCACAAGAAGCAGAGCTCACCAATTTAAAACCTCATGATTGGTTGGCACAGAGGTGTAGTCCTAGACAGCCTTAGAGAAGGGTGTTATGGGTAGTGTAGTCAATAACGGGTCAGAGTTCGTAGTAAGAGTCTCTAGTAACCGTTCTGTCCACTCCCGACTCCCCTACATCGACTGTCCTTAGAATCCACCGCCCTTTCCCTCTCATCTGTAGAAGTGTAGTCCTAGACAGCCTTAGAGAAGGGTGTTATGGGTAGTGTAGTCAATAACGGGTCAGAGTGTCCTGGCTCATCGGTGTTGGCTAGCTGTTGTTCTCTGCAGTCATGTATTTGAGGGCAGCGAAGCCATATCGTCTAGACATGTTCTGTTGAAACTCCTCTTTCAGGGTCTTCAGGCAGACGCGGTACTGCTTGTTGGACCGGAACTTGGTGATGTCGAAACTGGGAGCATGAGGCATGTGGATCATATAGGCGTTGGGCAGAACCACAAACTCATACTCCTGGAAGAGAGGACAGAGGACAGAGTTAGAAACACTATGACAGCATCACTAACTCATACTGCTGGTAGAGAGGACAGAGGACAGAGTTAGAAACTCTAAGACAGCATCACTAACTCATACTCCTGGTAGAGAGGACAGAGGACAGAGTTAGAAACACTATGACAGCATCACTAACTCATACTGCTGGTAGAGAGGACAGAGTTAGAAACACTATGACAGCATCACTAACTCATACTGCTGGAAGAGAGGACAGAGGACAGAGTTAGAAACACTAAGACAGCATCACTAACTCATACTGCTGGTAGAGGGACAGAGTTAGAAACTCTAAGACAGCATCACTAACTCATACTCCTGGTAGAGAGGACAGAGGACAGAGTTAGAAACACTATGACAGCATCACTAACTCATACTGCTGGAAGAGAGGACAGAGGACAGAGTTAGAAACACTATGACAGCATCACTAACTCATACTGCTGGAAGAGAGGACAGAGGACAGAGTTAGAAACTCTAAGACAGCATCACTAACTCATACTGCTGGAAGAGAGGACAGAGGACAGAGTTAGAAACACTAAGACAGCATCACTAACTCATACTGCTGGTAGAGAGGACAGAGTTAGAAACTCTAAGACAGCATCACTAACTCATACTCCTGGTAGAGAGGACAGAGGACAGAGTTAGAAACACTATGACAGCATCACTAACTCATACTCCTGGAAGAGAGGACAGAGTTAGAAACACTATGACAGCATCACTAACTCATACTCCTGGTAGAGAGGACAGAGGACAGAGTTAGAAACACTATGACAGCATCACTAACTCATACTCCTGGAAGAGAGGACAGAGTTAGAAACACTATGACAGCATCACTAACTCATACTCCTGGAAGAGAGGACAGAGTTAGAAACACTATGACAGCATCACTAACTCATACTCCTGGAAGAGAGGACAGAGTTAGAAACACTATGACAGCATCACTAACTCATACTCCTGGAAGAGAGGACAGAGTTAGAAACACTATGACAGCATCACTAACTCATACTCCTGGAAGAGAGGACAGAGTTAGAAACACTATGACAGCATCACTAACTCATACTCCTGGAAGAGAGGACAGAGTTAGAAACACTATGACAGCATCACTAACTCATACTCCTGGTAGAGAGGACAGAGGACAGAGTTAGAAACACTATGACAGCATCACTAACTCATACTCTGGTAGAGAGGACAGAGGACAGAGTTAGAAACACTATGACAGCATCACTAACTCATACTCCTGGAAGAGAGGACAGAGTTAGAAACACTATGACAGCATCACTAACTCATACTGCTGGTAGAGAGGACAGAGTTATAAACTCTAAGACAGCATCACTAACTCATACTGCTGGAAGAGAGGACAGAGTTAGAAACACTAAGACAGCATCACTAACTCATACTGCTGGTAGAGGACAGAGGACAGAGTTAGAAACACTATGACAGCATCACTAACTCATACTGCTGGTAGAGAGGACAGAGTTAGAAACTCTAAGACAGCATCACTAACTCATACTGCTGGAAGAGAGGACAGAGGACAGAGTTAGAAACACTGACAGCATCACTAACTCATACTGCTGGTAGAGAGGACAGAGTTAGAAACACTAAGACAGCATCACTAACTCATACTGCTGGAAGAGAGGACAGAGTTACAAACTCTAAGACAGCATCACTAACTCATACTGCTGGAAGAGAGGACAGAGTTAGAAACACTATGACAGCATCACTAACTCATACTGCTGGTAGAGAGGACAGAGTTATAAGCTCTAAGACAGCATCACTAACTCATACTCCTGGTAGAGAGGACAGAGTTATAAACTCTAAGACAGCATCACTAACTCATACTCCTGGTAGAGAGGACAGAGTTATAAACTCTAAGACAGCATCACTAACTCATACTGCTGGAAGAGAGGACAGAGGACAGAGTTAGAAACACTATGACAGCATCACTAACTCATACTGCTGGTAGAGAGGACAGAGGACAGAGTTAGAAACACTAAGACAGCATCACTAACTCATACTGCTGGTAGAGAGGACAGAGTTAGAAACACTATGACAGCATCACTAACTCATACTCCTGGTAGAGAGGACAGAGTTAGAAACACTATGACAGCATCACTAACTCATACTGCTGGAAGAGAGGACAGAGGACAGAGTTAGAAACACTAAGACAGCATCACTAACTCATACTGCTGGTAGAGAGGACAGAGTTAGAAACTCTAAGACAGCATCACTAACTCATACTCCTGGTAGAGAGGACAGAGGACAGAGTTAGAAACACTATGACAGCATCACTAACTCATACTGCTGGAAGAGAGGACAGAGGACAGAGTTAGAAACACTATGACAGCATCACTAACTCATACTGCTGGAAGAGAGGACAGAGGACAGAGTTAGAAACTCTAAGACAGCATCACTAACTCATACTGCTGGAAGAGAGGACAGAGGACAGAGTTAGAAACACTAAGACAGCATCACTAACTCATACTGCTGGTAGAGAGGACAGAGTTAGAAACTCTAAGACAGCATCACTAACTCATACTCCTGGTAGAGAGGACAGAGGACAGAGTTAGAAACACTATGACAGCATCACTAACTCATACTCCTGGAAGAGAGGACAGAGTCACTAACAGCATCACTAACTCATACTCCTGGTAGAGAGGACAGAGGACAGAGTTAGAAACACTATGACAGCATCACTAACTCATACTCCTGGAAGAGAGGACAGAGTTAGAAACACTATGACAGCATCACTAACTCATACTCCTGGAAGAGAGGACAGAGTTAGAAACACTATGACAGCATCACTAACTCATACTCCTGGAAGAGGGACAGAGTTAGAAACACTATGACAGCATCACTAACTCATACTCCTGGAAGAGGGACAGAGTTAGAAACACTATGACAGCATCACTAACTCATACTCCTGGAAGAGAGGACAGAGTTAGACAGCATCACTAACTCAGGAAGAGGACAGAGTTAGAAACACTATGAACTCATACTCCTGGTAGAGAGGACAGAGGACAGAGTTAGAAACACTAACATCACTAACTCATACTCCTGGTAGAGAGGACAGAGGACAGAGTTAGAAACACTATGACAGCATCACTAACTCATACTCCTGGAAGAGGGACAGAGTTAGAAACACTATGACAGCATCACTAACTCATACTGCTGGTAGAGAGGACAGAGTTATAAACTCTAGACAGCATCACTAACTCATACTGCTGGAAGAGAGGACAGAGTTAGAAACACTAAGACAGCATCACTAACTCATACTGGGTAGAGAGGACAGAGGACAGAGTTAGAAACACTATGACAGCATCACTAACTCATACTGCTGGTAGAGAGGACAGAGTTAGAAACTCTAAGACAGCATCACTAACTCATACTGCTGGAAGAGAGGACAGAGGACAGAGTTAGAAACACTATGACAGCATCACTAACTCATACTGCTGGTAGAGAGGACAGAGTTAGAAACACTAAGACAGCATCACTAACTCATACTGCTGGAAGAGAGGACAGAGTTACAAACTCTAAGACAGCATCACTAACTCATACTGCATCACTAACTCACTAACTCATACTGCTGGAAGAGGACAGAGTTATAAGCTCTAAGACAGCATCACTAACTCATACTCCTGGAACAGAGGACAGAGTTAGAAACACTAAGACAGCATCACTAACTCATACTGCTGGAAGAGAGGACAGAGGACAGATCACTAACTCATACTGCTGGAAGAGGACAGAGGACAGAGTTAGAAACACTAAGACAGCATCACTAACTCATACTCCTGGAAGAGGACAGAGGACAGAGTTAGAAACTCTAAGACAGCATCACTAACTCATACTGCTGGAAGAGAGGACAGAGTTAGAAACACTATGACAGCATCACTAACTCATACTGCTGGTAGAGAGGACAGAGTTAGAAACACTGACAGCATCACTAACTCATACTGCTGGAAGAGAGGACAGAGGACAGAGTTAGAAACACTATGACAGCATCACTAACTCATACTGCTGGTAGAGAGGACAGAGTTAGAAACACTAAGACAGCATCACTAACTCATACTGCTGGAAGAGAGGACAGAGTTACAAACTCTAAGACAGCATCACTAACTCATACTGCTGGAAGAGAGGACAGAGTTAGAAACTCTAAGACAGCATCACTAACTCATACTGCTGGAAGAGAGGGACAGAGTTACAAACACTAAGACAGCATCACTAACTCATACTGCTGGAAGAGAGGACAGAGTTAGAAACACTAAGACAGCATCACTAACTCATACTCCTGGAAGAGAGGACAGAGTTAGAAACACTATGACAGCATCACTAACTCATACTGCTGGTAGAGAGGACAGAGTTATAAACTAAGACAGCATCACTAACTCATACTCCTGGAAGAGAGGACAGAGGACAGAGTTAGAAACACTTAAGACAGCATCACTAACTCATACTGCTGGTAGAGAGGACAGAGTTATAAACTCTAAGACAGCATCACTAACTCATACTGCTGGAAGAGAGGACAGAGGACAGAGTTAGAAACACTAAGACAGCATCACTAACTCATACTGCTGGTAGAGAGAGGACAGAGTTAGAAACACTAAGACAGCATCACTAACTCATACCTGGTAGAGAGGACAGAGGACAGAGTTAGAAACCTAAGACAGCATCACTAACTCATACTGCTGGAAGAGAGACAGAGTTAGAAACACTATGACAGCATCACTAACTCATACTGCTGGTAGAGAGGACAGAGTTAGAAACACTAAGACAGCATCACTAACTCATACTGCTGGAAGAGAGGACAGAGGACAGAGTTAGAAACACTAAGACAGCATCACTAACTCATACTGCTGGAAGAGAGGACAGAGTTAGAAACACTAAGACAGCATCACTAACTCATACTGCTGGAAGAGAGGACAGAGTTAGAAACACTATGACAGCATCACTAACTCATACTCCTGGAAGAGAGGACAGAGGACAGAGTTAGAAACACTAAGACAGCATCACTAACTCATACTGCTGGTAGAGAGGGACAGAGGACAGAGTTAGAAAACACTAAGACAGCATCACTAACTCATACTGCTGGAAGACAGAGACAGATCACTATGACAGCATCACTAACTCATACTGCTGGAAGAGAGAGGACAGAGTTAGAAACACTAAGACAGCATCACTAACTCATACTGAGGTAGAGAGGACAGAGTTAGAAACACTATGACAGCATCACTAACTCATACTGCTGGTAGAGAGACAGAGGACAGAGTTAGAAACTCTAAGTGACAGCCTGATGGTAACTGTATCAGTACTGTGGTGACAGAGTGATGGTAAAGGTGTGTCCAGTACCTGTGAGTGACAGAGTGATGGTAAAGGTGTGGCCAGTACCTGTGAGTGACAGAGTGATGGTAAAGGTGTGTCCAGTACCTGTGAGAGTGACAGAGTGATGGTAAAGGGTGTGGCCAGTACCTGTGAGTGACAGAGTGATGGGTAAAGGTGTGTCCAGTACCTGTGAGTGACAGAGTGATGGCAAAGGTGTGTCCAGAACCTGTGAGTGACAGAGTGATGGGTAAAGAGGTGTGGCCAGTACCTGTGAGTGACAGAGTGATGGGTAAAGGTGTGTCCAGTACCTGTGAGTGACAGAGTGATGGTAAAGAGTGTGGCCAGTACCTGTGAGTGACAGAGTGATGGGTAAAGTGTGTCCAGAACCTGGTGACAGAGTGATGGGTAAAGAGGTGTGGCCAGTACCTGTGAGTGACAGAGTGATGGTAAAGGGTGTCCAGTACCTGTGAGTGACAGAGTGATGGGTAAAGAGGTGTGTCCAGTACCTGTGAGTGACAGAGTGATGGTAAAGGTGTGTCCAGTACCTGTGAGTGACAGAGTGATGGGTAAAGAGGTGCGTGGCCAGTACCTGTGAGTGACAGAGTGATGGGTAGAGGTGTGTCAGTACCTGTGAGTGACAGAGTGATGGGTAAAGAGGTGTGTCCAGTACCTGTGGGAGGACAGAGTGATGGGTAAAGTGTGTCCAGAACCTGTGAGTGACAGAGTGATGGGTAAAGGTGTGTCCAGTACCTGTGAGTGACAGAGTGATGGGTAAAGGTGTCCAGTACCTGTGAGTGACAGGTGAAAGGTGTATCCAGTACCTGTGAGTGACAGAGTGATGGTAAAGGTGTGTCCAGTACCTGTGAGTGACAGAGTGGTAAAGGGTGTGACTGTGAGTGACAGAGTGATGGTAAAGGTGTGTCCAGTACCTGTGAGTGACAGAGTGATGGTAAAGGTGTGTCCAGTACCTGTGAGTGACAGAGTGATGGTAAAGGTGTGTCCAGTCCAGTGACAGAGTGATGGTAAAGGTGTGTCCAGTACCTGTGAGTGACAGAGTAAGAGGTGTGGCCAGTACCTGTGAGTGACAGAGTGATATGTAAAGGTGTATCCAGTAGCTGTGAGTGACAGAGTGATGGGTAAAGTGTGTCCAGAACCTGTGAGTGACAGAGTGATGGGTAAAGAGGTGTGGCCAGTACCTGTGAGTGACAGAGTGATGGGTAAAGTGTGTCCAGAACCTGTGAGTGACAGAGTGATGGGTAAAGAGGTGTGGCCAGTACCTGTGAGTGACAGAGTGATGGGTAAAGTGTGTCCAGAACCTGTGAGTGACAGAGTGATGGGTAAAGAGGTGTGGCCAGTACTTGTGAGTGACAGAGTGATGGGTAAAGAGGTGTGTGGCCAGTACCTGTGAGTGACAGAGTGATGGGTAAAGGTGTGTGCAGTACCTGTGAGTGACAGAGTGATGGGTAAAGAGGTGTGGCCAGTACTTGTGAGTGACAGAGTGATGGGTAAAGAGGTGTGTGGCCAGTACCTGTGAGTGACAGAGTGATGGGTAAAGGT
>NW_024607156.1:0-18965 GCF_018296145.1 Oncorhynchus tshawytscha | reverse complement strand
CTACAATGTTCAGTTCAACTCAAGTAGACAGCACAGCAAAAATTGGACATCCAGAGTGCATCAAACATGATTTAGAGCTTGTTTATGGAAAGTGCTTATTTCTGCATTTCAATGTTGCATCTTACTGAAAACAGTTTACAGTGTTTTCATAACATCTCGAATAAACATAACAAAAACATTTTTTTTTATCCAGAGTGCATCAAACATGATTTAGAGCTTGTTTATGGAAAAGTGCTTAATTCTGTATTTTCATGTTGCAACTTGCTGAAAACTGTCCACAATGTTCATTTCATCTCAAATAGACAGCGCAGCAAAAATTGGACATCCAGAGTGCAACAAACATGATTTAGAGCTTGTTTATGGAAAAGTGCTTATTTCTGTATTTCCATGTTGCAACTTGCTGAAAACTATCTACAATGTTCAGTTCATCTCAAATAGACAGCACAGCAAAAATTGGACATCCAGAGTGCATCAAACATGATTTAGAGCTTGTTTATGGAAAGTGCTTATTTCTGCATTTCAATGTTGCAACTTACTGAAAACAGTTTACAGTGTTTTCATAACATCTCGAATAAACATAACAAAAACATTTTTTTTATCCAGAGTGCATCAAACATGATTTAGAGCTTGTTTATGGAAAAGTGCTTAATTCTGTATTTTCATGTTGCAACTTGCTGAAAACTGTCCACATTGTTCATTTCATCTCAAATAGACAGCGCAGCAAAAATTGGACATCCAGAGTGCAACAAACATGATTTAGAGCTTGTTTATGGAAAAGTGCTTATTTCTGTATTTCCATGTTGCAACTTGCTGAAAACTATCTACAATGTTCAGTTCATCTCAAATAGACAGCACAAGCCAAAATTGGACATCCCAGAGTGCAACAAACATGATTTAGAGCTTGTTTATGGAAAAGTGCTTATTTCTGTATTTCCATGTTGCAACTTGCTGAAAACTATCTACAATGTTCTGTTCATCTCAAATAGACAGCGCAGCAAAAATTGGACATCCAGAGTGCAACAAACATGATTTAGAGCTTGTTCATGGAAAAGTGCTTATTTCTGTATTTCCATGTTGCAACTTGCTGAAAACTATCTACAATGTTCAGTTCATCTCAAATAGACAGCAAAAATTGGACATCCAGAGTGCATCAAACATGATTTAGAGCTTGTTTATGGAAAGTGCTTATTTCTGCATTTCAATGTTGCAACTTACTGAAAACAGTTTACAGTGTTTTCATAACATCTCGAATAAACATAACAAAAACATTTTTTTTTTATCCAGAGTGCATCAAACATGATTTAGAGCTTGTTTATGGAAAAGTGCTTAATTCTGTATTTTCATGTTGCAACTTGCTGAAAACTGTCCACAATGTTCATTTCATCTCAAATAGACAGCACAAGCCAAAATTGGACATCCCAGAGTGCAACAAACATGATTTAGAGCTTGTTTATGGAAAAGTGCTTATTTCTGTATTTCCATGTTGCAACTTGCTGAAAACTATCTACAATGTTCAGTTCAACTCAAGTAGACAGCACAGCAAAAATTGGACATCCAGAGTGCATCAAACATGATTTAGAGCTTGTTTATGGAAAGTGCTTATTTCTGCATTTCAATGTTGCATCTTACTGAAAACAGTTTACAGTGTTTTCATAACATCTCGAATAAACATAACATAAACATTTTTTTTTATCCAGAGTGCATCAAACATGATTTAGAGCTTGTTTATGGAAAAGTGCTTAATTCTGTATTTTCATGTTGCAACTTGCTGAAAACTGTCCACAATGTTCATTTCATCTCAAATAGACAGCACAAGCAAAATTGGACATCCAGAGTGCAACAAACATGATTTAGAGCTTGTTTATGGAAAAGTGCTTATTTCTGTATTTCCATGTTGCAACTTGCTGAAAACTATCTACAATGTTCAGTTCATCTCAAATAGACAGCACAGCAAAAATTGGACATCCAGAGTGCATCAAACATGATTTAGAGCTTGTTTATGGAAAGTGCTTATTTCTGCATTTCAATGTTGCATCTTACTGAAAACAGTTTACAGTGTTTTCATAACATCTCGAATAAACATAACAAAAACATTTTTTTTTATCCAGAGTGCATCAAACATGATTTAGAGCTTGTTTATGGAAAAGTGCTTAATTCTGTATTTTCATGTTGCAACTTGCTGAAAACTGTCCACAATGTTCATTTCATCTCAAATAGACAGCGCAGCAAAAATTGGACATCCAGAGTGCAACAAACATGATTTAGAGCTTGTTTATGGAAAAGTGCTTATTTCTGTATTTCCATGTTGCAACTTGCTGAAAACTATCTACAATGTTCAGTTCATCTCAAATAGACAGCACAGCAAAAATTGGACATCCCAGAGTGCATCAAACATGATTTAGAGCTTGTTTATGGAAAGTGCTTATTTCTGCATTTCAATGTTGCATCTTACTGAAAACAGTTTACAGTGTTTTCATAACATCTCGAATAAACATAACAAAAACATTTTTTTTTATCCAGAGTGCATCAAACATGATTTAGAGCTTGTTTATGGAAAAGTGCTTAATTCTGTATTTTCATGTTGCAACTTGCTGAAAACTATCTACAATGTTCAGTTCATCTCAAATAGACAGCGCAGCAAAAATTGGACATCCAGAGTGCATCAAACATGATTTAGAGCTTGTTTATGGAAAGTGCTTATTTCTGCATTTCAATGTTGCAACTTACTGAAAACAGTTTACAGTGTTTTCATAACATCTCGAATAAACATAACAAAAACATTTTTTTTTATCCAGAGTGCATCAAACATGATTTAGAGCTTGTTTATGGAAAAGTGCTTAATTCTGTATTTTCATGTTGCAACTTGCTGAAAACTGTCCACAATGTTCATTTCATCTCAAATAGACAGCACAAGCAAAATTGGACATCCAGAGTGCAACAAACATGATTTAGAGCTTGTTTATGGAAAAGTGCTTATTTCTGTATTTCCATGTTGCAACTTGCTGAAAACTATCTAACATTGTTCAGTTCATCTCAAATAGACAGCACAGCAAAAATTGGACATCCAGAGTGCATCAAACATGATTTAGAGCTTGTTTATGGAAAAGTGCTTATTTCTGTATTTTCATGTTGCAACTTGCTGAAAACTGTCCACAATGTTCATTTCATCTCAAATAGACAGCACAAGCCAAAATTGGACATCCAGAGTGCATCAAACATGATTTAGAGCTTGTTTATGGAAAAGTGCTTATTTCTGTATTTCCATGTTGCAACTTGCTGAAAACTATCTACAATGTTCATTTCATCTCAAATAGACAGCACAGCAAAATTGGACATCCAGAGTGCAACAAACATGATTTAGAGCTTGTTTATGGAAAAGTGCTTATTTCTGTATTTCCATGTTGCAACTTGCTGAAAACTATCTACAATGTTTAGTTCATCTCAAATAGACAGCACAGCAAAAATTGGACATCCAGAGTGCATCAAACATGATTTAGAGCTTGTTTATGGAAAGTGCTTATTTCTGCATTTCAATGTTGCATCTTACTGAAAACAGTTTACAGTGTTTTCATAACATCTCGAATAAACATACCAAAAACATTTTTTATCCAGAGTGCATCAAACATGATTTAGAGCTTGTTTATGGAAAAGTGCTTAATTCTGTATTTTCATGTTGCAACTTGCTGAAAACTGTCCACAATGTTCATTTCATCTCAAATAGACAGCACAAGCCAAAATTGGACATCCAGAGTGCAACAAACATGATTTAGAGCTTGTTTATGGAAAAGTGCTTATTTCTGTATTTCCATGTTGCAACTTGCTGAAAACTATCTACAATGTTCAGTTCATCTCAAATAGACAGCACAGCAAAAATTGGACATCCAGAGTGCATCAAACATGATTTAGAGCTTGTTTATGGAAAGTGCTTATTTCTGCATTTCAATGTTGCATCTTACTGAAAACAGTTTACAGTGTTTTCATAACATCTCGAATAAACATAACATAAACATTTTTTTTTATCCAGAGTGCATCAAACATGATTTAGAGCTTGTTTATGGAAAAGTGCTTAATTCTGTATTTTCATGTTGCAACTTGCTGAAAACTGTCCACAATGTTCATTTCATCTCAAATAGACAGCACAAGCCAAAATTGGACATCCAGAGTGCAACAAACATGATTTAGAGCTTGTTTATGGAAAAGTGCTTATTTCTGTATTTCCATGTTGCAACTTGCTGAAAACTATCTACAATGTTCAGTTCATCTCAAATAGACAGCACAGCAAAAATTGGACATCCAGAGTGCATCAAACATGATTTAGAGCTTGTTTATGGAAAGTGCTTATTTCTGCATTTCAATGTTGCATCTTACTGAAAACAGTTTACAGTGTTTTCATAACATCTCGAATAAACATAACAAAAACATTTTTTTTATCCAGAGTGCATCAAACTTGATTTAGAGCTTGTTTATGGAAAAGTGCTTAATTCTGTATTTTCATGTTGCAACTTGCTGAAAACTGTCCACAATGTTCATTTCATCTCAAATAGACAGCACAGCAAAAAATTGGACATCCAGAGTGCATCAAACATGATTTTAGAGCTTGTTTATGGAAAGTGCTTATTTCTGCATTTCAATGTTGCAACTTACTGAAAACAGTTTACAGTGTTTTCATAACATCTCGAATAAACATAACAAAAACATTTTTTTTTATCCAGAGTGCATCAAACATGATTTAGAGCTTGTTTATGGAAAAGTGCTTAATTCTGTATTTTCATGTTGCAACTTGCTGAAAACTGTCCACAATGTTCATTTCATCTCAAATAGACAGCACAAGCCAAAATTGGACATCCAGAGTGCAACAAACATGATTTAGAGCTTGTTTATGGAAAAGTGCTTATTTCTGTATTTCCATGTTGCAACTTGCTGAAAACTATCTACAATGTTCAGTTCATCTCAAATAGACAGCACAGCAAAAATTGGACATCCAGAGTGCATCAAACATGATTTAGAGCTTGTTTATGGAAAGTGCTTATTTCTGCATTTCAATGTTGCATCTTACTGAAAACAGTTTACAGTGTTTTCATAACATCTCGAATAAACATACATAAACATTTTTTTTTTATCCAGAGTGCATCAAACATGATTTAGAGCTTGTTTATGGAAAAGTGCTTAATTCTGTATTTTCATGTTGCAACTTGCTGAAAACTGTCCACAATGTTCATTTCATCTCAAATAGACAGCACAAGCCAAAATTGGACATCCAGAGTGCAACAAACATGATTTAGAGCTTGTTTATGGAAAAGTGCTTATTTCTGTATTTCCATGTTGCAACTTGCTGAAAACTATCTACAATGTTCAGTTCATCTCAAATAGACAGCACAGCAAAAATTGGACATCCAGAGTGCATCAAACATGATTTAGAGCTTGTTTATGGAAAGTGCTTATTTCTGCATTTCAATGTTGCATCTTACTGAAAACAGTTTACAGTGTTTTCATAACATCTCGAATAAACATAACAAAAACATTTTTTTTTTTTATCCAGAGTGCATCAAACATGATTTAGAGCTTGTTTATGGAAAAGTGCTTAATTCTGTATTTTCATGTTGACTTGCTGAAAACTATCTACACAATGTTCAGTTCATCTCAAATAGACAGCACAGCAAAAATTGGACATCCAGAGTGCATCAAACATGATTTAGAGCTTGTTTATGGAAAGTGCTTATTTCTGCATTTCAATGTTGCAACTTACTGAAAACAGTTTACAGTGTTTTCATAACATCTCGAATAAACATAACAAAAACATTTTTTTTTATCCAGAGTGCATCAAACATGATTTAGAGCTTGTTTATGGAAAAGTGCTTAATTCTGTATTTTCATGTTGCAACTTGCTGAAAACTGTCCACAATGTTCATTTCATCTCAAATAGACAGCACAAGCCAAAATTGGACATCCAGAGTGCAACAAACATGATTTAGAGCTTGTTTATGGAAAAGTGCTTATTTCTGTATTTCCATGTTGCAACTTGCTGAAAACTATCTACAATGTTCAGTTCATCTCAAATAGACAGCACAGCAAAAATTGGACATCCAGAGTGCATCAAACATGATTTAGAGCTTGTTTATGGAAAGTGCTTATTTCTGCATTTCAATGTTGCATCTTACTGAAAACAGTTTACAGTGTTTTCATAACATCTCGAATAAACATAACATAAACATTTTTTTTTATCCAGAGTGCATCAAACATGATTTAGAGCTTGTTTATGGAAAAGTGCTTAATTCTGTATTTTCATGTTGCAACTTGCTGAAAACTGTCCACAATGTTCATTTCATCTCAAATAGACAGCACAAGCCAAAATTGGACATCCAGAGTGCAACAAACATGATTTAGAGCTTGTTTATGGAAAAGTGCTTATTTCTGTATTTCCATGTTGCAACTTGCTGAAAACTATCTACAATGTTCAGTTCATCTCAAATAGACAGCACAGCAAAAATTGGACATCCAGAGTGCATCAAACATGATTTAGAGCTTGTTTATGGAAAGTGCTTATTTCTGCATTTCAATGTTGCATCTTACTGAAAACAGTTTACAGTGTTTTCATAACATCTCGAATAAACATAACAAAAACATTTTTTTTTTATCCAGAGTGCATCAAACATGATTTAGAGCTTGTTTATGGAAAAGTGCTTAATTCTGTATTTTCATGTTGCAACTTGCTGAAAACTATCTACAATGTTCAGTTCATCTCAAATAGACAGCACAGCAAAAATTGGACATCCAGAGTGCATCAAACATGATTTAGAGCTTGTTTATGGAAAGTGCTTATTTCTGCATTTCAATGTTGCATCTTACTGAAAACAGTTTACAGTGTTTTCATAACATCTCGAATAAACATAACATAAACATTTTTTTTTTATCCAGAGTGCATCAAACATGATTTAGAGCTTGTTTATGGAAAAGTGCTTATTTCTGTATTTCCATGTTGCAACTTGCTGAAAACTATCTACAATGTTCAGTTCATCTCAAATAGACAGCACAGCAAAAATTGGACATCCAGAGTGCATCAAACATGATTTAGAGCTTGTTTATGGAAAGTGCTTATTTCTGCATTTCAATGTTGCATCTTACTGAAAACAGTTTACAGTGTTTTCATAACATCTCGAATAAACATAACAAAAACATTTTTTTTTATCCAGAGTGCATCAAACATGATTTAGAGCTTGTTTATGGAAAAGTGCTTAATTCTGTATTTTCATGTTGCAACTTGCTGAAAACTGTCCACAATGTTCATTTCATCTCAAATAGACAGCACAAGCCAAAATTGGACATCCAGAGTGCAACAAACATGATTTAGAGCTTGTTTATGGAAAAGTGCTTATTTCTGTATTTCCATGTTGCAACTTGCTGAAAACTATCTACAATGTTCAGTTCATCTCAAATAGACAGCACAGCAAAAATTGGACATCCAGAGTGCATCAAACATGATTTAGAGCTTGTTTATGGAAAGTGCTTATTTCTGCATTTCAATGTTGCATCTTACTGAAAACAGTTTACAGTGTTTTCATAACATCTCGAATAAACATAACAAAAACATTTTTTTTTATCCAGAGTGCATCAAACATGATTTAGAGCTTGTTTATGGAAAAGTGCTTAATTCTGTATTTTCATGTTGCAACTTGCTGAAAACTATCTACAATGTTCAGTTCATCTCAAATAGACAGCACAGCAAAAATTGGACATCCAGAGTGCATCAAACATGATTTAGAGCTTGTTTATGGAAAGTGCTTATTTCTGCATTTCAATGTTGCATCTTACTGAAAACAGTTTACAGTGTTTTCATAACATCTCGAATAAACATAACAAAAACATTTTTTTTTATCCAGAGTGCATCAAACATGATTTAGAGCTTGTTTATGGAAAAGTGCTTATTTCTGTATTTCCATGTTGCAACTTGCTGAAAACTATCTACAATGTTCAGTTCATCTCAAATAGACAGCACAGCAAAAATTGGACATCCAGAGTGCATCAAACATGATTTAGAGCTTGTTTATGGAAAGTGCTTATTTCTGCATTTCAATGTTGCAACTTACTGAAAACAGTTTACAGTTTTCATAACATCTCGAATAAACATAACAAAAACATTTTTTTTTATCCAGAGTGCATCAAACATGATTTAGAGAGCTTGTTTATGGAAAAGTGCTTAATTCTGTATTTTCATGTTGCAACTTGCTGAAAACTGTCCACAATGTTCATTTCATCTCAAATAGACAGCACAGCAAAAATTGGACATCCAGAGTGCAACAAACATGATTTAGAGCTTGTTTATGGAAAAGTGCTTATTTCTGTATTTCATGTTGCAACTTGCTGAAAACTATCTACAATGTTCAGTTCATCTCAAATAGACAGCACAGCAAAAATTGGACATCCAGAGTGCAACAAACATGATTTAGAGCTTGTTTATGGAAAAGTGCTTATTTCTGTATTTCCATGTTGCAACTTGCTGAAAACTATCTACAATGTTCATTCATCTCAAATAGACAGCACAGCAAAAATTGGACATCCAGAGTGCATCAAACATGATTTAGAGCTTGTTTATGGAAAGTGCTTATTTCTGCATTTCAATGTTTTCAATGTTGCAACTTACTGAAAACAGTTTACAGTGTTTTCATAACATCTCAATAAACATAACAAAAACATTTTTTTTTATCCAGAGTGCATCAAACATGATTTAGAGCTTGTTTATGGAAAAGTGCTTAATTCTGTATTTCATGTTGCAACTTGCTGAAAACTATCTACAATGTTCATTTCATCTCAAATAGACAGCACAGCAAAAATTGGACATCCAGAGTGCATCAAACATGATTTAGAGCTTGTTTATGGAAAGTGCTTATTTCTGCATTTCAATGTTGCATCTTACTGAAAACAGTTTACAGTGTTTTCATAACATCTCGAATAAACATAACAAAACATTTTTTTTTTATCCAGAGTGCATCAAACATGATTTAGAGCTTGTTTATGGAAAAGTGCTTAATTCTGTATTTTCATGTTGCAACTTGCTGAAAACTGTCCACAATGTTCATTTCATCTCAAATAGACAGCACAAAATTGGACATCCAGAGTGCAACAAACATGATTTAGAGCTTGTTTATGGAAAAGTGCTTATTTCTGTATTTCCATGTTGCAACTTGCTGAAAACTATCTACAATGTTCAGTTCATCTCAAATAGACAGCACAGCAAAAATTGGACATCCAGAGTGCATCAAACATGATTTAGAGCTTGTTTATGGAAAGTGCTTATTTCTGCATTTCAATGTTGCATCTTACTGAAAACAGTTTACAGTGTTTTCATAACATCTCGAATAAACATAACAAAAACATTTTTTTTTATCCAGAGTGCATCAAACATGATTTAGAGCTTGTTTATGGAAAAGTGCTTAATTCTGTATTTTCATGTTGCAACTTGCTGAAAACTGTCTACAATGTTCATTTCATCTCAAATAGACAGCACAGCAAAAATTGGACATCCAGAGTGCATCAAACATGATTTAGAGCTTGTTTATGGAAAGTGCTTATTTCTGCATTTCAATGTTGCATCTCTGAAAACAGTTTACAGTGTTTTCATAACATCTCGAATAAACATAACAAAAACATTTTTTTTTTATCCAGAGTGCATCAAACATGATTTAGAGCTTGTTTATGGAAAAGTGCTTAATTCTGTATTTTCATGTTGCAACTTGCTGAAAACTGTCCACAATGTTCATTTCATCTCAAATAGACAGCACAAGCCAAAATTGGACATCCAGAGTGCAACAAACATGATTTAGAGCTTGTTTATGGAAAAGTGCTTATTTCTGTATTTCCATGTTGCAACTTGCTGAAAACTATCTACAATGTTCAGTTCATCTCAAATAGACAGCACAGCAAAAATTGGACATCCAGAGTGCATCAAACATGATTTAGAGCTTGTTTATGGAAAGTGCTTATTTCTGCATTTCAATGTTGCATCTTACTGAAAACAGTTTACAGTGTTTTCATAACATCTCGAATAAACATAACAAAAACATTTTTTTTTATCCAGAGTGCATCAAACATGATTTAGAGCTTGTTTATGGAAAAGTGCTTAATTCTGTATTTTCATGTTGCAACTTGCTGAAAACTGTCCACAATGTTCATTTCATCTCAAATAGACAGCACAGCAAAAATTGGACATCCAGAGTGCAACAAACATGATTTAGAGCTTGTTTATGGAAAAGTGCTTATTTCTGCATTTCAATGTTGCAACTTACTGAAAACAGTTTACAGTGTTTTCATAACATCTCGAATAAACATAACAAAAACATTTTTTTTTATCCAGAGTGCATCAAACATGATTTAGAGCTTGTTTATGGAAAAGTGCTTATTTCTGTATTTTCATGTTGCAACTTGCTGAAAACTATCTACAATGTTCAGTTCATCTCAAATAGACAGCACAGCAAAAATTGGACATCCAGAGTGCATCAAACATGATTTAGAGCTTGTTTATGGAAAGTGCTTATTTCTGCATTTCAATGTTGCATCTTACTGAAAACAGTTTACAGTGTTTTCATAACATCTCAAATAAACATAACAAAAACATTTTTTTTTATCCAGAGTGCATCAAACATGATTTAGAGCTTGTTTATGGAAAAGTGCTTAATTCTGTATTTTCATGTTGCAACTTGCTGAAAACTATCTACAATGTTCAGTTCATCTCAAATAGACAGCACAGGAAAAATTGGACATCCAGAGTGCATCAAACATGATTTAGAGCTTGTTTATGGAAAGTGCTTATTTCTGCATTTCAATGTTGCAACTTACTGAAAACAGTTTACAGTGTTTTCATAACATCTCGAATAAACATAACAAAAACATTTTTTTTTTTTATCCAGAGTGCATCAAACATGATTTAGAGCTTGTTTATGGAAAAGTGCTTAATTCTGTATTTTCATGTTGCAACTTGCTGAAAACTGTCCAAAATGTTCATTTCATCTCAAATAGACAGCGCAGCAAAAATTGGACATCCAGAGTGCAACAAACATGATTTAGAGCTTGTTTATGGAAAAGTGCTTATTTCTGTATTTCCATGTTGCAACTTGCTGAAAACTATCTACAATGTTCAGTTCATCTCAAATAGACAGCGCAGCAAAAATTGGACATCCAGAGTGCAACAAACATGATTTAGAGCTTGTTTATGGAAAAGTGCTTATTTCTGTATTTCCATGTTGCAACTTGCTGAAAACTATCTACAATGTTCAGTTCATCTCAAATAGACAGCACAGCAAAAATTGGACATCCAGAGTGCATCAAACATGATTTAGAGCTTGTTTATGGAAAGTGCTTATTTCTGCATTTCAATGTTGCAACTTACTGAAAACAGTTTACAGTGTTTTCATAACATCTCGAATAAACATAACAAAAACATTTTTTTTTTATCCAGAGTGCATCAAACATGATTTAGAGCTTGTTTATGGAAAAGTGCTTAATTCTGTATTTTCATGTTGCAACTTGCTGAAAACTGTCCACAATGTTCATTTCATCTCAAATAGACAGCACAAGCCAAAATTGGACATCCAGAGTGCAACAAACATGATTTAGAGCTTGTTTATGGAAAAGTGCTTATTTCTGTATTTCCATGTTGCAACTTGCTGAAAACTATCTACAATGTTCAGTTCATCTCAAATAGACAGCACAGCAAAAATTGGACATCCAGAGTGCATCAAACATGATTTAGAGCTTGTTTATGGAAAGTGCTTATTTCTGCATTTCAATGTTGCATCTTACTGAAAACAGTTTACAGTGTTTTCATAACATCTCGAATAAACATAACAAAAACATTTTTTTTTATCCAGAGTGCATCAAACATGATTTAGAGCTTGTTTATGGAAAAGTGCTTAATTCTGTATTTTCATGTTGCAACTTGCTGAAAACTGTCCACAATGTTCATTTCATCTCAAATAGACAGCACAGCAAAAATTGGACATCCAGAGTGCATCAAACATGATTTAGAGCTTGTTTATGGAAAGTGCTTATTTCTGCATTTCAATGTTGCAACTTACTGAAAACAGTTTACAGTGTTTCATATAACATCTCGAATAAACATAACAAAAACATTTTTTTTTATCCAGAGTGCATCAAACATGATTTAGAGCTTGTTTATGGAAAAGTGCTTAATTCTGTATTTTCATGTTGCAACTTGCTGAAAACTGTCACAATGTTCATTTCATCTCAAATAGACAGCACAGCAAAAATTGGACATCCAGAGTGCAACAAACATGATTTAGAGCTTGTTTATGGAAAAGTGCTTATTTCTGTATTTCCATGTTGCAACTTGCTGAAAACTATCTACAATGTTCAGTTCATCTCAAATAGACAGCACAGCAAAAAATTGGACATCCAGAGTGCATCAAACATGATTTAGAGCTTGTTTATGGAAAGTGCTTATTTCTGCATTTCAATGTTGCAACTTACTGAAAACAGTTTACAGTGTTTTCATAACATCTCGAATAAACATAACAAAAACATTTTTTTTTATCCAGAGTGCATCAAACATGATTTAAGAGCTTGTTTATGGAAAAGTGCTTAATTCTGTATTTTCATGTTGCAACTTGCTGAAAACTATCTACAATGTTCAGTTCATCTCAAATAGACAGCGCAGCAAAAATTGGACATCCAGAGTGCAACAAACATGATTTAGAGCTTGTTTATGGAAAAGTGCTTATTTCTGTATTTCCATGTTGCAACTTGCTGAAAACTATCTACAATGTTCAGTTCATCTCAAATAGACAGCACAGCAAAAATTGGACATCCAGAGTGCAACAAACATGATTTAGAGCTTGTTTATGGAAAAGTGCTTATTTCTGTATTTCATGTTGCAACTTGCTGAAAACTATCTACAATGTTCAGTTCATCTCAAATAGACAGCACAGCAAAAATTGGACATCCAGAGTGCATCAAACATGATTTAGAGCTTGTTTATGGAAAGTGCTTATTTCTGCATTTCAATGTTGCAACTTACTGAAAACAGTTTACAGTGTTTTCATAACATCTCGAATAAACATAACAAAAACATTTTTTTTATCCAGAGTGCATCAAACATGATTTAGAGCTTGTTTATGGAAAAGTGCTTAATTCTGTATTTTCATGTTGCAACTTGCTGAAAACTGTCCACAATGTTCATTTCATCTCAAATAGACAGC
Organism: Oncorhynchus tshawytscha; assembly: GCF_018296145.1. Lineage (NCBI taxonomy): Eukaryota > Metazoa > Chordata > Actinopteri > Salmoniformes > Salmonidae > Oncorhynchus > Oncorhynchus tshawytscha. The sequence continues at coordinate 5,757 of NW_024607156.1, read as the reverse complement.
ACAAGCCAAAATTGGACATCCAGAGTGCAACAAACATGATTTAGAGCTTGTTTATGGAAAAGTGCTTATTTCTGTATTTCCATGTTGCAACTTGCTGAAAACTATCTACAATGTTCAGTTCATCTCAAATAGACAGCACAGCAAAAATTGGACATCCAGAGTGCATCAAACATGATTTAGAGCTTGTTTATGGAAAGTGCTTATTTCTGCATTTCAATGTTGCATCTTACTGAAAACAGTTTACAGTGTTTTCATAACATCTCGAATAAACATAACAAAAACATTTTTTTTTATCCAGAGTGCATCAAACATGATTTAGAGCTTGTTTATGGAAAAGTGCTTAATTCTGTATTTTCATGTTGCAACTTGCTGAAAACTGTCCACAATGTTCATTTCATCTCAAATAGACAGCACAGCAAAAATTGGACATCCAGAGTGCAACAAACATGATTTAGAGCTTGTTTATGGAAAAGTGCTTATTTCTGTATTTCCATGTTGCAACTTGCTGAAAACTATCTACAATGTTCAGTTCATCTCAAATAGACAGCACAGCAAAAATTGGACATCCAGAGTGCAACAAACATGATTTAGAGCTTGTTTATGGAAAAGTGCTTATTTCTGTATTTCATGTTGCAACTTGCTGAAAACTATCTACAATGTTCAGTTCATCTCAAATAGACAGCACAGCAAAAATTGGACATCCAGAGTGCATCAAACATGATTTAGAGCTTGTTTATGGAAAGTGCTTATTTCTGCATTTCAATGTTGCAACTTACTGAAAACAGTTTACAGTGTTTTCATAACATCTCAAATAAACATAACAAAAACATTTTTTTTTATCCAGAGTGCATCAAACATGATTTAGAGCTTGTTTATGGAAAAGTGCTTAATTCTGTATTTTCATGTTGCAACTTGCTGAAAACTATCTACAATGTTCAGTTCATCTCAAATAGACAGCACAGCAAAAATTGGACATCCAGAGTGCATCAAACATGATTTAGAGCTTGTTTATGGAAAGTGCTTATTTCTGCATTTCAATGTTGCAACTTACTGAAAACAGTTTACAGTGTTTTCATAACATCTCGAATAAACATAACAAAAACATTTTTTTTTTATCCAGAGTGCATCAAACATGATTTAGAGCTTGTTTATGGAAAAGTGCTTAATTCTGTATTTTCATGTTGCAACTTGCTGAAAACTGTCCACAATGTTCATTTCATCTCAAATAGACAGCACAAGCCAAAATTGGACATCCAGAGTGCAACAAACATGATTTAGAGCTTGTTTATGGAAAAGTGCTTATTTCTGTATTTCCATGTTGCAACTTGCTGAAAACTATCTACAATGTTCAGTTCATCTCAAATAGACAGCACAGCAAAAATTGGACATCCAGAGTGCATCAAACATGATTTAGAGCTTGTTTATGGAAAGTGCTTATTTCTGCATTTCAATGTTGCATCTTACTGAAAACAGTTTACAGTGTTTTCATAACATCTCGAATAAACATAACAAAAACATTTTTTTTATCCAGAGTGCATCAAACATGATTTAGAGCTTGTTTATGGAAAAGTGCTTAATTCTGTATTTTCATGTTGCAACTTGCTGAAAACTGTCTACAATGTTCATTTCATCTCAAATAGACAGCACAGCAAAAATTGGACATCCAGAGTGCATCAAACATGATTTAGAGCTTGTTTATGGAAAGTGCTTATTTCTGCATTTCAATGTTGCAACTTACTGAAAACAGTTTGCAGTGTTTTCATAACATCTCGAATAAACATAACAAAAACATTTTTTTTATCCAGAGTGCATCAAACATGATTTAGAGCTTGTTTATGGAAAAGTGCTTAATTCTGTATTTTCATGTTGCAACTTGCTGAAAACTGTCTACAATGTTCATTTCATCTCAAATAGACAGCACAGCAAAAATTGGACATCCAGAGTGCAACAAACATGATTTAGAGCTTGTTTATGGAAAAGTGCTTATTTCTGTATTTCCATGTTGCAACTTGCTGAAAACTATCTACAATGTTCAGTTCATCTCAAATAGACAGCACAGCAAAATTGGACATCCAGAGTGCATCAAACATGATTTAGAGCTTGTTTATGGAAAGTGCTTATTTCTGCATTTCAATGTTGCAACTTACTGAAAACAGTTTGCAGTGTTTTCATAACATCTCGAATAAACATAACAAAAACATTTTTTTATCCAGAGTGCATCAAACATGATTTAGAGCTTGTTTATGGAAAAGTGCTTAATTCTGTATTTTCATGTTGCAACTTGCTGAAAACTATCTACAATGTTCATTTCATCTCAAATAGACAGCACAGCAAAATTGGACATCCAGAGTGCAACAACATGATTTAGAGCTTGTTTATGGAAAAGTGCTTATTTCTGTATTTCCATGTTGCAACTTGCTGAAAACTATCTACAATGTTCAGTTCATCTCAAATAGACAGCAGCAAAAATTGGACATCAGAGTGCAACAAACATGATTTAGAGCTTGTTTATGGAAAAGTGCTTATTTCTGTATTTCCATGTTGCAACTTGCTGAAAACTATCTACAATGTTCAGTTCATCTCAAATAGACAGCACAGCAAAAATTGGACATCCAGAGTGCATCAAACATGATTTAGAGCTTGTTTATGGAAAGTGCTTATTTCTGCATTTCAATGTTGCAACTTACTGAAAACAGTTTACAGTGTTTTCATAACATCTCGAATAAACATAACAAAAACATTTTTTTTTTATCCAGAGTGCATCAAACATGATTTAGAGCTTGTTTATGGAAAAGTGCTTAATTCTGTATTTTCATGTTGCAACTTGCTGAAAACTGTCCACAATGTTCATTTCATCTCAAATAGACAGCACAAGCCAAAATTGGACATCCAGAGTGCAACAAACATGATTTAGAGCTTGTTTATGGAAAAGTGCTTATTTCTGTATTTCCATGTTGCAACTTGCTGAAAACTATCTACAATGTTCAGTTCATCTCAAATAGACAGCACAGCAAAAATTGGACATCCAGAGTGCATCAAACATGATTTAGAGCTTGTTTATGGAAAGTGCTTATTTCTGCATTTCAATGTTGCATCTTACTGAAAACAGTTTACAGTGTTTTCATAACATCTCGAATAAACATAACAAAAACATTTTTTTATCCAGAGTGCATCAAACATGATTTAGAGCTTGTTTATGGAAAAGTGCTTAATTCTGTATTTTCATGTTGCAACTTGCTGAAAACTGTCCACAATGTTCATTTCATCTCAAATAGACAGCACAAGCCAAAATTGGACATCCAGAGTGCAACAAACATGATTTAGAGCTTGTTTATGGAAAAGTGCTTATTTCTGTATTTCCATGTTGCAACTTGCTGAAAACTATCTACAATGTTCAGTTCATCTCAAATAGACAGCACAGCAAAAATTGGACATCCAGAGTGCATCAAACATGATTTAGAGCTTGTTTATGGAAAGTGCTTATTTCTGCATTTCAATGTTGCATCTTACTGAAAACAGTTTACAGTGTTTTCATAACATCTCGAATAAACATAACAAAACATTTTTTTTTCCAGAGTGCATCAAACATGATTTAGAGCTTGTTTATGGAAAAGTGCTTAATTCTGTATTTTCATGTTGCAACTTGCTGAAAACTGTCCACAATGTTCATTTCATCTCAAATAGACAGCACAAGCCAAAATTGGACATCCAGAGTGCAACAAACATGATTTAGAGCTTGTTTATGGAAAAGTGCTTATTTCTGTATTTCCATGTTGCAACTTGCTGAAAACTATCTACAATGTTCAGTTCATCTCAAATAGACAGCACAGCAAAAATTGGACATCCAGAGTGCATCAAACATGATTTAGAGCTTGTTTATGGAAAGTGCTTATTTCTGCATTTCAATGTTGCATCTTACTGAAAACAGTTTACAGTGTTTTCATAACATCTCGAATAAACATAACATAAACATTTTTTTTTTTTATCCAGAGTGCATCAAACATGATTTAGAGCTTGTTTATGGAAAAGTGCTTAATTCTGTATTTTCATGTTGCAACTTGCTGAAAACTGTCCACAATGTTCATTTCATCTCAAATAGACAGCACAAGCCAAAATTGGACATCCAGAGTGCAACAAACATGATTTAGAGCTTGTTTATGGAAAAGTGCTTATTTCTGTATTTCCATGTTGCAACTTGCTGAAAACTATCTACAATGTTCAGTTCATCTCAAATAGACAGCACAGCAAAAATTGGACATCCAGAGTGCATCAAACATGATTTAGAGCTTGTTTATGGAAAGTGCTTATTTCTGCATTTCAATGTTGCATCTTACTGAAAACAGTTTACAGTGTTTTCATAACATCTCGAATAAACATAACATAAACATTTTTTTTTTTTTTATCCAGAGTGCATCAAACATGATTTAGAGCTTGTTTATGGAAAAGTGCTTAATTCTGTATTTTCATGTTGCAACTTGCTGAAAACTGTCCACAATGTTCATTTCATCTCAAATAGGCTTATTTCTGTATTTCCATGTTACAACTTACTGAAAACAGTTTGCAGTGTTTTCATAACATCTCGAATAAACATAACAAAAACATTTTTTTATCCAGAGTGCATCAAACTTGAATTAGAGCTTGTTTAGCTTGTTTATGGAAAAGTGCTTATTTCTGTATTTCCATGTTGCAACTTGCTGAAAACTATCTACAATGTTCAGTTCATCTCAAATAGACAGCAAAGCTAAAATTGGACATCCAGAGTGCAAAAACATGATTTAGAGCTTGTTTATGGAAAAGTGCTTATTTCTGTATTTCCATGTTGCAACTTGCTGAAAACTATCTACAATGTTCAGTTAATCTCAAATAGACAGCACAGCTAAAATTGGACATCCAGAGTGCAACAAACATGATTTAGAGCTTGTTTATGGAAAAGTGCTTATTTCTGTATTTCCATGTTGCAACTTGCTGAAAACTATCTACAATGTTCAGTTCATCTCAAATAGACAGCACAGCTAAAATTGGACATCCAGAGTGCAACAAACATGATTTAGAGCTTGTTTATGGAAAAGTGCTTATTTCTGTATTTCCATGTTGCAACTTGCTGAAAACTATCTACAATGTTCATTGGACATCCAGAGTGTAACAAACATGATTTAGAGCTTGTTTATGGAAAAGTGCTTATTTCTGTATTTCCATGTTGCAACTTGCTGAAAACTATCTATAATGTTCAGTTCATCTCAAATAAACAGCACAGCTAAAATTGGACATCCAGAGTGCAACAAACATGATTTAGAGCTTGTTTATGGAAAAGTGCTTATTTCTGTATTTCCATGTTACAACTTACTGAAAACAGTTTGCAGTGTTTTCATAACATCTCGAATAAACATAACAAAAACATTTTTTTATCCAGAGTGCATCAAACTTGAATTAGAGCTTGTTTATGGAAAAGTGCTTATTTCTGTATTTCCATGTTGCAACTTGCTGAAAACTATCTACAATGTTCAGTTCATCTCAAATAGACAGCACAGCTAAAATTGGACATCCAGAGTGCAACAAACATGATTTAGAGCTTGTTTATGGAAAAGTGCTTATTTCTGTATTTCCATGTTGCAACTTGCTGAAAACTATCTACAATGTTCAGTTCATCTCAAATAGACAGCACAGCTAAAATTGGACATCCAGAGTGCAACAAACATGATTTAAGAGCTTGTTTATGGAAAAGTGCTTATTTCTGTATTTCCATGTTACAACTTGCTG
>NW_024607155.1:0-18949 GCF_018296145.1 Oncorhynchus tshawytscha | reverse complement strand
TTTGTTTATATGACCCCATTAGCTTTACAGTAGCATCATTCCTGTTTATATGACCCCATTAGCTTTTTACATCATTCCTGTTTATATGACCCCATTAGCATCATTCCTGTTTATATGACCCCATTAGCTTTTACAGTAGCATCATTCCTGTTTATATGACCCCATTAGCTTTTACAGTAGCATCATTCCTGTTTATATGATCCCCATTAGCTTTTACAGTAACATCATTCCTGTTTATATGACCCCATTAGCTTTTACAGTAGCATCATTCCTGTTTTATATGACCCCCATTAGCTTTTACAGTAGCATCATTCTGTTTTATATGACCCCCATTAGCTTTTACAGTAGCATCATTCTGTTTATATGACCCCATTAGCTTTTACAGTAGCATCATTCCTGTTTATATGACCCCATTAGCTTTTACAGTAGCATCATTCCTGTTTATATGACCCCATTAGCTTTTACAGTAGCATCATTCCTGTTTATATGATCCCCATTAGCTTTTACAGTAGCATCATTCCTGTTTATATGATCCCCCATTAGCTTTTACAGAAGCATCATTCCTGTTTATATGACCCCCATTAGCTTTTACAGTAGCATCATTCCTGTTTATATGACCCCATTAGCTTTTACAGTAGCATCATTCCTGTTTATATGACCCCCATTAGCTTTTTACAGTAGCATCATTCCTGTTTATATGACCCCATTAGCTTTTACAGTAGCATCATTCCTGTTTATATGACCCCATTAGCTTTTACAGTAGCATCATTCCTGTTTATATGACCCCATTAGCTTTTACAGTAGCATCATTCCTGTTTATATGATCCCCATTAGCTTTTACAGTAGCATCATTCCTGTTTATATGACCCCATTAGCTTTTACAGTAGCATCATTCCTGTTTATATGACCCCATTAGCTTTTACAGTAGCATCATTCCTGTTTATATGACCCCATTAGCTTTTACAGTAGCATCCTTCCTGTTTATATGACCCCATTAGCTTTTACAGTAGCATCATTCCTGTTTATATGACCCCCATTAGCTTTTACAGTAGCATCATTCCTGTTTATATGACCCCATTAGCTTTTACAGTAGCATCATTCCTGTTTATATGACCCCATTTTTTACAGTAGCATCATTCCTGTTTATATGACCCCATTAGCTTTTACAGTAGCATCATTCCTGTTTATATGACCCCATTAGCTTTTACAGTAGCATCATTCCTGTTTATATGACCCCATTAGCTTTTACAGTAGCATCATTCCTGTTTATATGACCCCATTAGCTTTTACAGTAGCATCATTCCTGTTTATATGACCCCATTAGCTTTTACAGTAGCATCCTTCCTGTTTATATGACCCCATTAGCTTTTACAGTAGCATCATTCCTGTTTATATGACCCCATTAGCTTTTACAGTAGCATCATTCCTGTTTATATGACCCCATTAGCTTTTACAGTAGCATCATTCCTGTTTATATGACCCTATTAGCTTTTACAGTAGCATCATTCCTGTTTATATGACCCCATTAGCTTTTACAGTAGCATCATTCCTGTTTATATGACCCACATTAGCTTTTACAGTAGCATCATTCCTGTTTATATGACCCCATTAGCTTTTACAGTAGCATCATTCCTGTTTATATGACCCCCATTAGCTTTTACAGTAGCATCATTCCTGTTTATATGACCCCCATTAGCTTTTACAGTAGCATCATTCCTGTTTATATGACCCCATTAGCTTTTACAGTAGCATCATTCCTGTTTATATGACCCCATTAGCTTTTACAGTAGCATCATTCCTGTTTATATGACCCCCATTAGCTTTTACAGTAGCATCATTCCTGTTTATATGACCCCCATTAGCTTTTACAGTAGCATCATTCCTGTTTATATGACCCCCATTAGCTTTTACAGTAGCATCATTCCTGTTTATATGACCCCATTAGCTTTTACAGTAGCATCATTCCTGTTTATATGACCCCCATTAGCTTTTACAGTAGCATCATTCCTGTTTATATGACCCCATTAGCTTTTACAGTAGCATCATTCCTGTTTATATGATCCCCATTAGCTTTTACAGTAGCATCATTCCTGTTTATATGATCCCCATTAGCTTTTACAGTAGCATCATTCCTGTTTATATGACCCCATTAGCTTTTACAGTAGCATCATTCCTGTTTATATGACCCCATTAGCTTTTACAGTAGCATCATTCCTGTTTATATGACCCTATTAGCTTTTACAGTAGCATCATTCCTGTTTATATGACCCCCATTAGCTTTTACAGTAGCATCATTCCTGTTTATATGATCCCCATTAGCTTTTACAGTAGCATCATTCCTGTTTATATGACCCCCATTAGCTTTTACAGTAGCATCATTCCTGTTTATATGACCCCATTAGCTTTTACAGTAGCATCATTCCTGTTTATATGACCCCATTAGCTTTTACAGTAGCATCATTCCTGTTTATATGACCCCATTAGCTTTTACAGTAGCATCATTCCTGTTTATATGACCCCCATTAGCTTTTACAGTAGCATCATTCCTGTTTATATGACCCCCATTAGCTTTTACAGTAGCATCATGTTTGTTTATATGACCCCATTAGCTTTTACAGTAGCATCATTCCTGTTTATATGACCCCATTAGCTTTTACAGTAGCATCATTCCTGTTTATATGACTCCATTAGCTTTTACAGTAGCATCATTCCTGTTTATATGACCCCGATTAGCTTTTACAGTAGCATCATTCCTGTTTATAAGACCCCATTAGCTTTTACAGTTGCATCATTCCTGTTTATATGACCCCATTAGCTTTTACAGTAGCATCATGTTTGTTTATATGACCCCATTAGCTTTTACAGTAGCATCATTCCTGTTTATATGACCCCGATTAGCTTTTACAGTAGCATCCTTCCTGTTTATATGATCCCCATTACTTTTTACAGAAGCATCATTCCTGTTTATATGACTCCATTAGCTTTTACAGTAGAATCATGTTTGTTTATATGACCCCCATTAGCTTTTACAGTAGCATCATTCCTGTTTATATGACCACCATTAGCTATTACAGTAGCATCATTCCTGTTTATATGACCACCATTAGCTTTTACAGAAGCATCATTCCTGTTTATATGACCACCATTAGCTTTTACAGAAGCATCATTCCTGTTTATATGACCCCCATTAGCTTTTACAGAAGCATCATTCCTGTTTATATGACCACCATTAGCTTTTACAGAAGCACTATGTTTGTTTAGGCTCTTTATTGGTGTCAGTCCAGGGCATTCCTCCATTAATCCTGGAGAAGTCTCCATCTGGGGCAGAGACAGACACCTACCTTGGAACAGTGTGTGTGTAAGTGTCTGTGACCCACCTTGGAACAGTGTGTGTGTGTGTGTGTGTGTGTGTGTGTAAGTGTCTGTGACCCACCTTGGAACAGTGTGTGTGTGTGTGTGTGTGTGTGTAAGTGTCTGTGACCCACCTTGGAACAGTGTGTGTGTGTGTGTGTGTGTGTGTGTGTGTGTGTAAGTGTCTGTGACCCACCTTGAACAGTGTGTGTGTGTGTGTGTGTGTGTGTGTGTGTGTGTGTGTGTGTGTGTGACCCACCTGTGTGTGTGTGTCTGTGACCCACCTGTGAACAGTGTGTGTGTGTGTGTGTGTGTGTGTGTGTGTGTGTGTGTGTCTGTGACCCACCTTGGGCAACCTCGCTGCCGGAGCAGACAGTAGCCACGCTCCAGAGGGTCTGCTGGAAGGCTGCGTCCACGTGCAGGCTGTCGTTACCGTACGACAGGTGCTGCAGGGAGAAGGAGGAAATAAAACACTGCTTAGTGGTATGATAGGAGGGTTAGGGTGGAGTGGTATGATAGGAGGGTTAGGGTGGAGTGGTATGATAGGAGGTTAGGGTGGAGTGGTATGAGGAGGGTTAGGGTGGAGTGGTATGATAGGAGGGTTAGGGTGGAGTGGTATGATAGGAGGGTTAGGGTGGTGTGGTATGATAGGAGGGTTAGAGTGGAGTGGTATGATAGGAGGGTTAGGGGTGGAGTGGTATGATAGGAGGGTTAGGGTGGTGTGGTATGATAGGAGGTTAGGGTGGAGTGGTATGATAGGAGGGTTAGGGTGGAGTGGTATGATAGGAGGGTTAGGGTGGAGTGGTATGATAGGAGGGTTAGGATGGAGTGGTATGATAGGAGGGTTAGGGTGGAGTGGTATGATAGGAGGGTTAGGGTTAGGGTGGAGTGGTATGACAGGAGGGTTAGGGTGGAGTGGTATGGCAGGAGGGTTAGGGTGTAGTGGTATGATAGGAGGGTTAGGGTGGAGTGGTATGACAGGAGGGTTAGGGTGGAGTGGTATGATAGGAGGGTTAGTGTGGAGGGGTATGGCAGGAGGGTTAGGGTGGAGTGGTATGATAGGAGGGTTAGGGTGGAGTGGTATGATAGGAGGGTTAGGGTGGAGTGGTATGATAGGAGGGTTAGGGTGGAGTGGTATGACAGGAGGGTTAGGGTGGAGTGGTATGACAGGAGGGTTAGGGTGGAGTGGTATTACAGGAGGGTTAGGGTGGAGTGGTATGATAGTAGGGTTAGGGTGGAGTGGTATGATAGGAGGGTTAGGGTGGAGTGGTATGATAGGAGGGTTAGGTTGGAGTGGTATAGGAGGGTTAGGGTGGAGTGGTTAGGGGGTTAGGGTGGAGTGGTATGGAGTGGTATGATAGGAGGGTTAGGGTGGAGTGGTATGATAGGAGGGTTAGGGTGGAGTGGTAGACAGGAGGGTTAGGGTGGAGTGGTATGATAGGAGGGTTAGGGTGGAGTGGTATGATAGGAGGGTTAGGGTGGAGTGGTATGATAGGAGGGTTAGGGTGGGTGGAGTGGTATGACAGGAGGGTTAGGGTGGAGTGGTATGATAGGAGGGTTAGGGTGGAGTGGTATGACAGGAGGGTTAGGGTGGAGTGGTATGATGGTATGATGGTAGGAGGGTTAGGGTGGAGATGTAGGAGGGTTAGGGTGGAGTGGATGACAGGAGGGTTAGGGTGGAATGGTATGACAGGAGGGTTAGGTGGAGTGGTATGATAGGAGGGTTAGTGTGGAGGGGTATGGCAGGAGGGTTAGGGTGGAGTGGTATGAGGAGGGTTAGGGGGTGGAGTGGTATTATAGGAGGGTTAGGGTGGAGTGGAGGGTATGGAGGGTTAGGGTTAGGGTGGAGTGGTATGACAGGAGGGTTAGGGTGGGTGGTATGATAGGAGGGTTAGGGTGGGAGTGGTATTATAGGAGGGTTAGGGGTGGAGTGGTATGATAGGAGGGGTTAGGGTGGAGTGGTATGATAGGAGGGTTAGGGTGGAGTGGTATGATAGGAGGGTTAGGGGTGGTATGATAGGAGGGTTAGGGTGGAGTGGTATGACAGGAGGGTTAGGGTGGAGTGGTATGATAGGAGGGTTAGGGTGTGGAGTGGTATGATAGGAGGGTTAGGGTGGAGTGGTATTATAGGAGGGTTAGGTGGATGGTATGAGGAGGGTTAGGGTGGAGTGGTATGATAGGAGGGTTAGTGGAGTGGCATGATAGGAGGGTTAGGGTGGAGTGGTATGACAGGAGGGTTAGGGTGGAGTGGTATGATAGGAGGGTTAGGGTGGAGTGGTATTATAGAGGTTAGGGTGGAGTGGTATGATAGGAGGGTTAGGGTGGTGGAGTGGTATTATAGGAGGGTTAGGGTGGAGTGGTATGACAGGAGGGTTAGGGTGGAGTGGTATGATAGGAGGGTTAGGGTGGAGTGGTATTATAGGAGGGTTAGGGTGGAGTGGTATGACAGGAGGGTTAGGGTGGAGTGGTATGACAGGATGGTTAGGGTGGAGTGGTATTAGGGTTAGGGTGGAGTGGTATGACAGGAGGGTTAGGGTGGAGTGGTATGATAAGAGGGTTAGGGTGGAGTGGTATGACAGGAGGGTTAGGGTGGAATGGTATGACAGGAGGGTTAGGGTGAGTGGTATGATAGGAGGGTTAGTGGAGGGGTATGGCAGGAGGGTTAGGGTGGAGTGGTATGATAGGAGGGTTAGGGTGGAGTGGAGTGGTATGATATGAGGGTTAGGGTTAGGGTGGAGTGGTATGACAGGAGGGTTAGGGTGGAGTGGTATAATAGGAGGGTTAGGGTGGAGTGGTATTATAGGAGGGTTAGGGTGGAGTGGAGTGGTATGATAGGAGGGTTAGGGTGGAGTGGTATGATAGGGGGTTAGGGTGGAGTGGTATGATAGGAGGGTTAGGGTGGAGTGGTATGATAGGAGGGTTAGGGTGGAGTGGTATGACAGGAGGGTTAGGGTGGAGTGGTATGACAGGAGGGTTAGGGTGGAGTGGTATGATAGGAGGGTTAGGGTGGAGTGGTATTATAGGTGGGTTAGGGTGGAGTGGTATGATAGGAGGGTTAGGGTGGAGTGGTATTATAGGAGTTAGGGTGGAGTGGTATGACAGGAGGGTTAGGGTGGAGTGGTATGATAGGAGGGTTAGGGTGGAGTGGTATGATAGGAGGGTTAGGGTGGAGTGGTATGACAGGAGGGTTAGGGTGGAGTGGTATGACAGGATGGTTAGGGTGGAGTGGTATTACAGGAGGGTTAGGGTGGAGTGGTATGACAGGAGGGTTAGGGTGGAGTGGTAGATAAGAGGGTTAGGGTGGAGTGATATGACAGGAGGGTTAGGGTGGAGTGGTATGATAGGTGGTTAGGGTGGAGTGGTATGATAGGAGGGTTAGGGTTAGGGTGGAGTGGTAGACAGGATGGTTAGTATGACAGGAGGGTTAGGGTGGAGTGGTATGATAGGAGGGTTAGGGTGGAGTGGTGACAGAGGGTATGGAGTGGTATGACAGGAGGGTTAGGGTGGAGTGGTATGACAGGATGGTTAGGGTGGAGTGGTATGATAGGAGGGTTAGGGTGGAGTGGTATGATAGGAGGGTTAGGGTGGAGTGGTATGATAGGTTAGGGTGGAGTGGTATGATAATAGGGTTAGGGTGGAATGGTATGATAATAGGTTAGGGTGGAGTGGTATGATAGGAGGGTTAGGGTGGAGTGGTATGATAATAGGGTTAGGGTGGAGTGGTATGACAGGAGGGTTAGGGTGGAGTGGTATGATAAGAGGGTTAGGGTGGAGTGGTATGGGTTAGGGTTAGGGTGGAGGGTGATAGGGGTTAGGGTGGAGTGGTATGATAGGAGGGTTAGGGTTAGGGTGGAGTGGTATGATAGGAGGGTTAGGGTGGTGTGGTATGATAGGAGGGTTAGGGTGGAGTGGTATGATAATAGGGTTAGGGTGGAGTGGTATGACAGGAGGGTTAGGGTGGAGTGGTATGACAGGAGGGTTAGGGTGGAGTGGTATGATAGGAGGGTTAGGGTGGAGTGGTATGATAATAGGGTTAGGGTGGAGTGGTATGATAATAGGGTTGGTATGATAATAGGGTTAGGGTGGAGTGGTATGATAAGAGGGTTAGGGTGGAGTGGTATGATAATAGGGTTAGGGTGGAGTGGTATGATAATAGGGTTAGGGTGGTGTGGTATGATAATAGGGTTAGGGGTGGAGTGGTATGATAATAGGGTTAGGGTGGGTATGATAGGTATGGGTGGATATGATAATAGGGTTAGGGTGGAGTGGTATGGGTTAGGGGGTGGAGTGGTATGATAATAGGGTTAGGGTGGAGTGGTATGATAATAGGGTTAGGGTGGAGTGGTATGATAATAGGGTTAGGGTGGAGTGGTATGATAATAGGGTTAGGGTGGAGTGGTATGATATGAGGGTTAGGTGGAGTGGTATGATAGGTGAGTTAGGGTGGAGTGGTATGATAATAGGGTTAGGGTGGAGTGGTATGATAGAGGGTTAGGGTGGAGTGGTATGATAGGTGAGTTAGGGTGGAGTGGTATGATAGGAGGGTTAGGGTGGAGTGGTATGATAAGAGGGTTAGGGTGGAGTGGTATGATAGGAGGGTTAGGGTGGAGTGGTATGATAGGTGGGTTAGGGTGGAGTGGTATGATAGGAGGGTTAGGGTGGAGTGGTATGATAATAGGGTTAGGGTGGAGTGGTAAACATTTCTGTGTAATACACTGGTCCACTCTATAGACAGATCCCACCTGCTCCGTGTTGCCTTCTCACACTCGCCAGATTGAACTGAGACAAACCAAGGTGAACTGAGCTAGCATGATCTGTCATAGTTGCTAAAAGGACTAACCAAAAATGAAATCGCCAAGGCAACACGGTTTGGTTGTTGTCAGTGTGACAGTGTGAAAAGGGTATCAGAGACTCACCAGGTATCGTTCTGATGACACGCTAACTAGGATGAGGTCATCCCCGACTCGGACCTTCTCTCCCTCTGACCTCTGCTTGGAGGCAGGGTGGATGGTCCACCAACAAGCTTCTCCTGTCAGAGACGAGACAGGAGGATATGGCTGAGACTATGGTGACATCACAGTAACCTTCTCTGACCTCTGACCTCTGCTTGGAGGCAGGGTGGACATGCTTCTCCTGTCAGAGACGAGACAGGGGGATATGGCTGAGACTATCTCTCTCTGAGCCTCTGTCTCTCTGTCTCTGAGTATATCTCTCTGTCTCTGAGCTTCTCTCTCTCTCTCTCTCTCTCTCTGAGCCCCTCTCTCTCTGAGCCTCTCTATCTCTGAGCCTCTCTATCTCTGAGCCTCTCTACCTCTGAGCCTCTCTATCTCTGAGCCTCTCTATCTCTGAGCCTCTCTATCTCTGAGCCTCTCTCTCTCTGAGCCTCTCTGTCCCTGAGCCTCTCTGTCTCTGAGCTTTCTCTCTCTCCTCTCTCTCTCTGAGCCTCTCTCTCTGAGCCTCTCTGTCTCTGAGCTTTCTCTCTCTCTCTCTCTCTCTGAGCCTCTCTCTCTCTGAGCCTCTCTCTCTCTGAGCCTCTCTATCCCTGAGCCTCTCTGTCTCTGAGCTTCTCTCTCTCTCTCTCTCTCTCTCTGAGCCCCTCTCTCTCTGAGCCTCTCTATCTCTGAGCCTCTCTATCTCTGAGCCTCTCTACCTCTGAGCCTCTCTACCTCTGAGCCTCTCTACCTCTGAGCCTCTCTATCTCTGAGCCTCTCTATCTCTGAGCCTCTCTATCTCTCTCTATCTATATACATATATCTATATGCATTCGGAAAGTATTCAGACCCCTTGACTTTCTCCACATTTTGTTACTTTACAGCCTTATTCTCAAAATGATTTTAAAAAAAAATCCTCAATCTACACACAATACATCATAATTACAAAGCAAAAACAGGTTTTTAGAAATGGTATGTATAAAAAAATTAACATAAATACCTTATTTACATAAGTATTCAGACCCTTTGCTATGAGACGATGAAATTGAGCTCAAATGCATCCTGTGTCTACAACTTGATTGGAGTCCACCTGTGGTAAATTCAATTGATTGGATGTGATTTTGAAAGGCACACACCTGTCTATATAAAGGTCCAACAGTTGACAGTGCATGTCAGAGCAAAAACCAAGCCATGAGGTCGAAGGAATTGTCCGTAGAGCTCCGAGATATGATTGTGTCGAGGCACAGATCTGGGGAAGGGTACCAAAAATGTCTGCAGCATTTGAAGGTCCCCAAAACACATTCTTAAATGGAAGAAGTTAGGAACCACCAAGACTTCCTAGATCTGGCCGCCCGGCTAAACTGAGCAATCGG
This sequence comes from Oncorhynchus tshawytscha, assembly GCF_018296145.1. Classification (NCBI taxonomy): domain Eukaryota; kingdom Metazoa; phylum Chordata; class Actinopteri; order Salmoniformes; family Salmonidae; genus Oncorhynchus; species Oncorhynchus tshawytscha. The sequence continues at coordinate 9,294 of NW_024607155.1, read as the reverse complement.
GGGAGAAGGGCCTTAACCAGAGAGGTGACCAAGAACCCAATGGTCACTCTGACAGAGCTCCAGAGTTCCTCTGTGGAGATGGGAGAAACTTCCAGAAGGACAACCATCTCTGTATCACTCCACCAATCAGACATGTATGGTAGAGTGGCCAGACAGAAGCCACTCCTCAGTAAAAGGAACATGACAGCCTGCTTGGAGTTTGCCAAAAGGCATCTAAAGACTCTCAGACCATGAGAAACAAGTGTCTCTGGTCTGATGAAACCGAGATTGAACTCTTTGGACTGAATGCCAAGCGTCACGTCTGGAGGAAACTTGGCACGGTGGTAGAAGCATCATGCTGTGGGACTGTTTTTCAGTGGCAGGAAGACTAGTTAGGATCGAGGAAAGATGAACGGAGCAAAGTACAGAGAGATCCTTGATGAAAACCTGCTCCAGAGCACTCAGGACCTCAGACTGGGGGTAGGTTCACATTCCAAACGGAACAACACAGGAGTGGCTTTGGACAAGTCTCTGAATGTCCTTCTGTGGTCGAGCCGGAGCCTGGACTTGAACCCGATCAAACAGCTCTGGAGAGACCTGCAAATAGCTGTGCAACGACGCTCCCCATCCAACCTGACAGAACTTGAGAGGATCTGCAGAGAAGAATGGGAGAAACTCCCCAAATACAGGTGTGCCAAGCTTGTAGCGTCATACCCAAGAAGACTCTAGGCTGTAATCACTGCCAAAGGTGCTTCAACAAAGTACTGAGTAAAAGGTCTGAATACTTATGTAACTGTGATATTTCAGGGTTTTTATTATAAACTTACACACATTTTTAAAACCTGTTTTTGCTCTGTCATTATGGGGTATTGTGTGTAGATTGAATTTATGAGATCTTTCATGTAGCAGCCAGGTTGTTGCAGGACAGACAGCAACCTAGTAACCACAGGCAGCACCACTGAGGGTCTGGAGTCTAGTAACCTCCAGCAGCACCACTGAGGGCCTGGAGTCTAGTAACCTCCAGCAGCACCACTGAGGGTCTGCAGTCTGGTAACCTCCAGCAGCAACACTGAGGGTCTGCAGTCTGGTAACCTCCAACAGGGTCTGGAGTCTAGTAACCTCCAGCAGGGTCTGGAGTCTAGTAACCTCCAGCAGGGTCTGGAGTCTAGTAACCTCCAGAAGCAACACTGAGGGTCTGGAGTTTGGTAACCTCCAGCAGGGTCTGGAGTCTAGTAACCTCCAGCAGCAACAATGAGGGTCTGGAGTCACATAACCTCCAGCAGCACCACTGAGGGCCTGGAGTCTAGCAACCTCCAGCAGGGTCTGGAGGCGGGTAACCTCCAGCAGGGTCTGGAGTGTAGTAGCATCCAGCAGGGTCTGGAGTCTAGTAACATCCAGCAGGGTCTGGAGTCTGGTAACCTCCAGCAGGGTCTGGAGTCTGGTAACCTCCAGCAGGGTCTGGAGTCTAGTAACCTCTAGCAGCAACACTGAGGGTCTGGTGTCTAGTAACCTCCAGCAGAACCATTGAGGGCCTGGAGTCTAGTAATCTCCAGCAGGGTCTGGAATCTGGTTACCTCCAGCAGGGTCTGGAGTCTAGTAACATCCAGCAGGGTCTTGAGTCTGGTAACCTCCAGCAGGGTCTGGAGTCTGGTAACCTCCAGCAGCACCATTAAGGGTCTGGAGTCTAGTAACCTCCAGCAGCACCACTGAGGGTCTGGAGTCTAGTAACCTCCAGCAGGGTCTGGAGTCTGGTTACCTCCAGCAGCACCACTGGGGGTCTGGAGTCTGGTAACCTCCAGCAGCACCACTGAGGGCCTGGAGTCTAGAAACCTCCAGCAGGGTCTGGAGTCGGGCAACCTCCAGCAGGGTCTGGAGTCTAGTAGCCTCCAGCAGGGTCTGGAGTCTAGTAACATCCAGCAGGGTCTGGAGTCTAGTAACATCCAGCAGGGTCTGGAGTCTGGTAACCTCCAGCAGGGTCTGGAGTCTAGTAACCTCCAGCAGGGTCTGGAGTCTAGTAACATCCAGCAGGGTCTGGAGTCTAGTAACATCCAGCAGGGTCTGGAGTCTGGTAACCTCCAGCAGGGTCTGGAGTCTAGTAACCTCCAGCAGGGTCTGGAGTCTAGTAACCTCCAGCAGCAACACTGAGGGTCTGGAGTCTGGTAACCTCCTGCAGGGTCTGGGGTCTAGTAACCTCCAGCAGGGTCTGGAGTCTGGTAACCTCCAGCAGGGTATGGAGTCTAGTAAACTCCAGCAGGGTCTGGAGTCTAGTAACCTCCAGCAGCGTCTGGAGTCTAGTAACCTCCAGCAGCAACACTGAGGGTCTGGAGTCTAGTAACCTCCAGCAGAACCACTGAGGGCCTGGAGTCTAGTAACCTCCAGCAGGGTCTGGAGTCTGGTAACCTCCAGCAGGGTCTGGAGTCTGGCAACCTCCAGCAGCACCACTGAGGGTCTGGAGTCTAGTAACCTCCAGCAGCACCACTGAGGGTCTGGAGTCTGGTAACCTCCAGCAGCACCACTGAGGGTCTGGAGTTTAGTAACCTCCAGCAGGGTCTGGAGTCTGGTTACCTCCAGCAGCACCACTGAGGGTCTGGAGTCTGGTAACCTCCAGCAGGGTCTGGGGTCTAGTAACCTCCAGCAGGGTCTGGAGTCTAGTAACCTCCAGCAGGGTCTGGAGTCTGGCAACCTCCAGCAGCACTACTGAGAGTCTGGAGTCTAGTAACCTCCAGCAGCACCACTGAGGGTCTGGAGTCTGGTAACCTCCAGCAGCACCACTGAGGGTCTGGAGTTTAGTAACCTCCAGCAGCACCACTGAGGGTCTGGAGTCTGGTAACCTCCAGCAGCAACACTGAGGGTCTGGAGTCTGGTAACCTCCAGCAGGGTCTGGGGTCTAGTAACCTCCAGCAGGGTCTGGAGTCTAGTAACCTCCAGCAGGGTCTGGAGTCTAGTAACCTCCAGCAGGGTCTGGAGTCTAGTAACCTCCAGCAGGGTCTGGAGTCTAGTAACCTCCAGCAGGGTCTGGAGTCTGGTAACCTCCAGCAGGGTCTGGAGTCTAGTAACCTCCAGCAGCAACACTGAGGGCTTGGAGTCTAGTAACCTCCAGCAGGGTCTGGAATCTGGTAACCTCCAGCAGGGTCTGGAGTCTGGTAGCCTCCAGCAGGGTCTGGAGTAAAGTAATCTCCAGCAGGGTCTGGAGTCTGGTAACCTCCAGCAGCACCACTGAGGGTCTGGAGTCTGGTAACCTCCAGCAGCATCACTGAGGGTCTGGAGTCTAGTAACCTCCAGCAGGGTCTGGAGTCTTGTTACCTCCAGCAGCACTACTGAGGGTCTGGAGTCTAGTAACCTCCAGCAGCACCACTGAGGGTCTGGAGTCTGGTACCTCCAGCAGCACCACTGAGGGTCTGGAGTCTAGTAACCTCCAGCAGGGTCTGGAGTCTTGTTACCTCCAGCAGCACCACTGAGGGTCTGGAGTATGGTAACCTCCAGCAGCACCACTGAGGGTCTGGAGTCTAGTAACCTCCAGCAGGGTCTGGAGTCTAGTAGCCTCCAGCGGGGTCTGGAGTCTAGTAACCTCCAGCAGGGTCTGGAGTCTAGTAGCCTCCAGCGGGGTCTGGAGTCTAGTAGCCTCCAGCAGGGTCTGGAGTCTAGTAACCTCCAGCAGGGTCTGGAGTCTAGTAGCCTCCAGCAGGGTCTGGAGTCTAGTAGCCTCCAGCAGGGTCTGGAGTCTAGTAACATCCAGCAGGGTCTGGAGTCTGGTAACCTCCAGCAGGGTCTGGAGTCTGGTAACCTCCAGCAGGGTCTGGAGTCTAGTAACCTCTAGCAGCAACACTGAGGGTCTGGAGTCTGGAACCTCCAGCAGGGTCTGGGGTCTAGGAACCTCCAGCAGTGTCTGGAGTCTAGTAAACTACAGCAGGGACTGGAGTCTAGTAACCTCCAGCAGCAACACTGAGGGTCTGGTGTCTAGTAACCTCCAGCAGGGTCTGGAATCTGGTTACCTCCAGCAGGGTCTGGAGTCTAGTAACATCCAGCAGGGTCTGGAGTCTGGTAACCTCCAGCAGGGTCTGGAGTCTGGTAACCTCCAGCAGCACCACTAAGGGTCTGGAGTCTAGTAACCTCCAGCAGCACCACTGAGGGTCTGGAGTCTGGTAACCTCCAGCAGCACCACTGAGGGCCTGGAGTCTGGTAACCTCCAGCAGCACCACTGAGGGTCTGGAGTCTAGTAACCTCCAGCAGGGTCTGGAGTCTGGTTACCTCCAGCAGCACCACTGAGGGCCTGGAGTCTAGAAACCTCCAGCAGGGTCTGGGGTCTAGTAACCTCCAGCAGGGTCTGGAGTCTGGTAACCTCCAGCAGGGTATGGAGTCTGGTAACCTCCAGCAGGGTATGGAGTCTAGTAAACTCCAGCAGGGTCTGGAGTATAGTAACCTCCAGCAGCGTCTGGAGTCTAGTAACCTCCAGCAGCAACACTGAGGGTCTGGAGTCTAGTAACCTCCAGCAGAACCACTGAGGGCCTAGAGTCTAGTAACCTCCAGCAGCAACACTGAGGGTCTGGAGTCAAGGAATCTCCAGCAGAACCACTGAGGGCCTGGAGTCTAGTAACCTCCAGCAGGGTCTGGAGTCTGGTAACCTCCAGCAGCACTACTGAGGGTCTGGAGTCTAGTAACCTCTAGCAGCACCACTGAGGGTCTGGAGTCTGGTAACCTCCAGCAGCACCACTGAGGGTCTGGAGTCTAGTAACCTCCAGCAGGGTCTGGAGTCTGGTTACCTCCAGCAGCACCACTGAGAGTCTGGAGTCTGGTAACCTCCAGCAGCACCACTGAGGTTCTGGAGTCTAGTAGCCTCCAGCAGGGTCTGGAGACTAGTAGCCTCCAGCAGGGTCTGGAGTCTAGTAACCTCCAGCAGCACCACTGAGGACCTGGAATCCAGTAACCTCCAGCAGGGTCTGGAGTCCAGTAACCTTCAGCAGGGTCTGGAGTCCAGGAACCTCCAGCAGGGTCTGGAGTCTAGTAGCCTCCAGCCGGGTCTGGAGTCTAGTAACATCCAGCAGGGTCTGGAGTCTGGTAACCTCCAGCAGGGTCTGGAGTCTGGTAACCTCCAGCAGCACCACTAAGGGTCTGGAGTCTAGTAACCTCCAGCAGCACCACTGAGGTTCTGGAGTCTAGTAGCCTCCAGCCGGGTCTGGAGTCTAGTAACATCCAGCAGGGTCTGGAGTCTGGTAACCTCCAGCAGGGTCTGGAGTCTGGTAACCTCCAGCAGCACCACTAAGGGTCTGGAGTCTGGGAACCTCCAGCAGCACCACTGAGGTTCTGGAGTCTAGTAGCCTCCAGCAGGGTCTGGGGTCTAGTAACCTCCAGCAGCACCACTGAGGGCCTGGAGTCTAGTATCCTCCAGCAGGGTCTGGGGTCTAGTAACCTCCAGCAGGGTCTGGGGTCTAGTAACCTCCAACAGGGTCTGGGGTCTAGTAAACTCCAGCAGGGTCTGGGGTCTAGTAACCACAGTCAGCATGGCACACACACCGACACACAACATAGTAAACGTCCACACCCACACAGCATCACACAACATAGTAAACGTCCACACCCACACAGCATCACACAACATAGTAAACGTCCACACCCACACAGCATCACAACAGTCTTACTATGGGAACTCATAAAACCCAGCATCAGAAACATCTCTCTCTCTGAAGCTTGCATGACAACATAACACTAGAACATGGCTTGGTAATGTTGTCTAACCTGACTGTACTAGCTATACTATGGCTGTTGGGAAAGAAGAAGAGAAAGAGACCTACCTGTTGTGTCTTCCTGCAGTCCAACATCAAACGCCAGTTTGTCGGTTGAGGATCGGGAGGTACCTAGGCAACAGAGGTACTAGACAGAGAAACAAAAGAAGCCAATTATTCCTCAACACAACCAGACACAACATGGTAGAATCCAGTCTCCTATTGCCTTGTCTGACTGGCCCAGCAACTCGTGTATCACTAGAAAAAACAGACAAGAATACAACAAAGATGATGACAACCACAATAAAGATGACAACCACAACACAGATGACAACCACAACAAAGATGATGACAACCACAACAAAGATGATGACAACCACAACAACACAGATGACAACCACAACAAAGATGATGACAACCACAAAACAGATGATGACAACAACAACACAGATGACAACCACAACAAAGATGATGACAACCACAACACAGATGACAACCACAACACAGATGATGACAACCACAACACAGATGACAACCACAACACAGATGACAACCACAACACAGATGACAACCACAACAAAGATGATGACAACCACAACACAGATGACAACAACAACAAAGATGATGACAACCACAACACAGATGATGACAACAACAACACAGATGATGACAACAACAACACAGATGACAACCACAACAAAGATGATGACAACAACAACACAGATGATGACAACCACAACAAAGATGATGACAACCACAACTGACTGACATCACAGAGCACAAACCTGGAATGGAAGATTGTGAAACTGATTCAAGTACATGTTATTTCCTGTATTTGGGTCTCCGGACACACTGCAGAGGGACTCACCATGCCGCTGTAGGAGTGTCGTAGCAGAACAGCGTGTCCGTACAGTAAGGTGCGGTGGCCCCCTCCCTGGGCCGTCTACAGGACAGAGACAGAGGGACAAGAGACACATTCAGGAACTAGTTTACACGTACAATACTGTTACTATACAGGATTAAGATCTAATCATACTAGACCGGCTCTGACACTTGTCAGGGCTTGCAAACTATCATGAATTACAAAGGGAAACCCAGCCGAGAGTTGCCCAGTGAGACGAGCCCACCAGACGAGCTAAATGCCTTCTATGCTTGCTTCGAGGCAAGCAATACTGAAACATGTGTGAGAGCACCAGCTGTTCTGGACGACTGCGTGATCACACTCTCCGTAGCCGATGTGAGCGAGACCTTTTAACTGGTTAACATTCACAAGGCTGCAGGACCAGACAGATTACCAGGACTTTAGCATGTGCTGACCAGCTGTTCCGGAAGACTGTGTGATCACGCTCTCCGTAGCCGATGTGTATAAGGCCTTTAAACCCGTTAACATTCACAAGGCCGCAGGGCCAGATGGATTAATTAAATGCATATTCAGAGCATGACCAGTTGGCACGTGTCTTCACTGACAATTTCAACCTCTCCCTGACCCAGTCTGTAATACCTACATGTTTCAGGCAGACCACCATAGTCCCAGTGCCCCAGAATGCCAAGGTAACCTGTCTAAATGACACTCACATCTGCAGCCACGAAATATTTTGAAAGGCTGGTCGTGGCTCACATCAACACCATCATCCCAGACATCCTGGACCCACTCCAATTCACATACCGCCAAAACAGATCCACAGATGGCGCAATCTCTATTGCTCTCCACACTACAGCTCAGCGTTTAACACAATATAGTGCCCTCCAAGCTCATCACTAAGCTGAGGATCATGGGAATGAAACGCCTCCCTCTTCAACTGGATCCTGGACTTCCTGACGGGCCGCCACCAGGTGGTGATGGTAGGCAACAACACATCCGCTATGCTGACTCTCAACACAGGGGTCCCTCAGGGGTGCGTGCTCAGTCCCCTCTTGTACTTCCTGTTTACCCACGACTGCGTGGCTGCACACGACTCCAACAACATCATCAAGTTTGCCGATGACACGATGGTGGTGACCTGATCACCACCGACGATGAGAGTCTATAGGGAGGAGGTAAGAGACCTGGCAGTGTGGTGCCAGGAAATCATGGGAGAAGGGCCATGGTCAGGGAAGTGACCTAGAACCCGATGGTCACTCTGAAGGAGCCCCAGAGATCCTCTACGGATATGGGAGATTCTTCCTGAAGGACAACCATCTCTGCAGCAGTGTGTTGCCAGGACAACCACTCCCTTAATGTCAGCAAGACAAAGGAGCTGATCGCGGTCTCCAAGAACACGCCCTCCTTCACATTGACTGTAGTGGAGCTTCAAGTTCCTCTGTCCACATTGCTAAGGACCAACCATGGTCCAAACACAGCAACACAGTCGTGACGAGGGCACGAAAACGCCTCTTCCCCCTCAGGACGCTGAAACAGCTTCTACTCAAAAAAAGTAATGAGACTGCTTAAAAAATTAACAAAATAGCTAAAATAACTATGACATATGCTGCTGCTATTGTTTATTATCTATCCTGTTGCCTTTCCTCCTACCGACAGGGCCTTTGGAAAGTATTCAGACTCCTTGACTTCTTCCACATTTTGTTACATAACAGCCTTATTCTCAAATGGATTAAATATTTGTTTTCCCTCAGCAATTTACACACAATATCCCATAATGACAAAAAAACAGAGCGCTCAGGACCTCAGACTGGGGTGAAGTTTCAACCTCACTGAGCTCGAGCTGTTTTGCAAGGAGGAATGGGAAAACATTTCAGTCTCTCGATGTGCAAAACTGATAGAGACATGCCCCAAGCGACTTACAGCTGTAATCGCAGCAAAATGGCGCTACAAAGTATTAATTTAAGGGGGCTGAATAATTTTGCACGCCCAATTTTTCAGTTTTTGATTTGTTAAAAAAGTTTGAAATATCCAATAAATGTCATTCCACTTCATGATTGTGTCCCACTTGTTGTTGATTCTTCACAAAAAAAATACAGTTTTATATCTTTATGTTTGAAGCCTGAAATGTGGCAAAAGGTCGCAAAGTTCAAGGGGGCCGAATACTTTCGCAAGGCACTGTACTAATCAGAACACTAAATGTTACTGTATATGTATGAGTTTCCTTTCTTGATCCCAGTACTGATAATAATGTGTGTGTGAACGTGGGCAAAAGTTAGAACAAGTACTGTCTGTTCAAATGAATCAGACTGGCTAGAGTGCTTATCTACACAAGAAAACCTTGACTCGTAAATTATATTAAATTGGTAGGGAGACGGATGTGGGAAGGCAGGAGAGACAGCCTTTGTACTAGAATGGATATGGCACGGATTGGGGCTGGAACTAAGGACGTCATTTTCAGTTTATGTGGTAACCTGAATTGTGGCAGTACTCTCTTGATTAAAGGCTGTTACTTGACTTTAAGACTGGGCTCTGTCCATTTCCTATAAAATAAGGGTCTTGACATTCTCTCAACCAGCTTCACCTGGAATGCTTTTCCAACATTCTTGAAAGAGTTGCCACATATGCTGAGCATTTGTTAGCTGCATTTTCCTTCACTCTGAGGTCCAACTCATCCCAAACCATCTCAATTGAGTTGAGGTCAGGTGATTGTGGAGGACAGGTTATCTGATGCAG
>NW_024607154.1:5000-18895 GCF_018296145.1 Oncorhynchus tshawytscha | reverse complement strand
ACCTCCCTACAATGCCTGGGCATGCTCCTGATGAGGTGGCGGATGGTCTCCTGAGGGATCTCCTCCCAGACCTGGACTAAAGCATCCGCCAACTCCTGGACAGTCTGTGGTGCAACGTGGCACAATTGTACACATTTTGTCATGCAATATGCCATGTTAATATGATATCTGAGTGAGAATGACTAATAAAATCAATGGGGGCCCCCTGGAGGTCAGCGCCCCTAGCGGCCACTTATGACCAGGGCTGGCCCTGACGGTGATGATGAGGATACATATAATGACCCCGATAATGCTGTTGTGATATGGACAGAGATGGGTAACACTTTATTGGAGGGTCTGCTGGCTCATATTAAAAATGTGATTACTAGTTCAGGGCATTTCCATGTAAACGGACCTACGAGCACCAACATTTTAACGTTCGTAAGAGCATGTCAAGTGAAAGCAAAGAGTCTATATTTTTGAGAAATTAAGGCATATATATATATATAATTCTTTTTTTTTTAACCATTTGATTTCTGATCGAACAGATGGAAAAAGGGGTCTTAGAAAACATCTACCACAAAAAGTCTTAAAGTGTATTAGAAATAGATCAAAACAATAATGTTGACGTAAAGACCCCTGGCAACTAATATCAAACACTTATTTTTCGTTTTTGATACATTATTGGTTTCTTAAAAAAGGCAAATCATAGATGTCCGTTTCATAAGTTTGGTCAGCAAAGTACAGTAGGCCTACATTATAAAACAGTAGAGTAAAACACAGGATAGTTGAGTACAGTCCAGTTTAAACAAGTTGATTAGAGTATAGGACAGTCCTGTGCTGTAGAATAGAGTTTAGTACAGAAATGTAGAGCACACTAGAGTTGAGTATAATGTGCTGTACTCTACTGTTCTGTGCTGTACTCTACTGTTCTGTGCTGTACTCTACTGTTCTGTGCTGTACTCTACTGAGCTGTAATGTGCTCTACTTTGATATCCAAGCTCGTGAAACAGACTTGTTCAGATTTGATTTGGTCCGGACCAACTAAAAATTGGTTGATTAGTTGAATCAAGTGTGTTAGTGCTAGGGCAAAAAACTAAAATGTACACTAATGTAACTGCACATGTGTCACTTGCGTTTTTAATAAAAGGTTGAAAAATGATACGATTATCCATGTGTGGTCTCTCTCCAGGTCTGGATGTCCCTCTCCAGCAGTACCCCTTCACAGAGTGGCAGGTGACTGGTTTGGAACTGCTGCAGCTCTCCTCCCAGGACCTGGAGCGTCTGGGCGTCCATAAGATTGGCCACCAGGAGCTCATCCTCGAGGCCGTGGAGAAGCTCTGCTCCCTGGTGAGGCCTGGGCTGTTGCTCTCTAGGGGCTGGATGGCTCATAGTGTGCCTCCATAGGCTAGTTGGTACTGTAGAGTGTGGTGCGTGCAACACCACGATAGTGGCTTCGATTCCCTGGACCACCCAAACATAAAATGTATGCATGCGTGATTAAGTCGCTTTGGTCAAAGCGTCTGCTAAATGGTATATATTATTGTTATTATATATTGTTAGAGGGCCCAAGACTAACTTGAGATATGCATAGAGGTGATGTCTTGGTCTAAACTAATTCCAAGAGATAATACAATTGTTTTGACCTTCTTTGCATTTTACATCATTTTAATTAGGCACTAAATTAATCTCCCATTACAGCTCCACTGCTTTCCAGGTGGTAATGGCTATTTGTGGAAGGAGGAGATTGGCAATAAAGTCCTGAACCCTCCCAAATCTGCCATTGACATCCATGCATTGATGTTTCTTCAGTCTAGAAAGGCCATTTGCCATAGGGGATACTACTATACATTCTTTTTGGGTTCTATAGTAGGTCAGGGCTGGCGGTGACCATTTTTGTGTTTTTTTTTTGCGCTGATCGCTACTTTTTTTCGTACGTTGAAATCACTAACCTTGACATACTAATCACCCGGGAACCAGGCCCTAATCCCCAACACTCGGAGGTGGAAAAGACGACGATATAGCGGGCGACGTGGGGAACCCTGATGAAACTATGGGGGCGAGTGAGTAAACCGCCTTTGCCCTCTGTTCTGTTGGCAAATGTACAATCACTGGGGAACAAACTAGACAAACTCCGTTTGAGACTATCCTATCAACGGACCTGAAGAACTGTAATATCCTATGATTTGAGTCGTGGCTGGACGAGGACACGGTTAAAAATAAATCTAGACGGGTTTTTCTCTGCATCGGGCAGGATAGAGCGGCAGCGTCTCGTAAACCTACATGTTTCAAGCAGACCACCAATTTAAAAGCTTTGCTACCAAATACTAACTGAGTGTATGTAAACTTCCGACCCACTGGGAATGTGATGAAAGAAATAAAAGCTGAAATCATTTTCTCTACTATTATTCTGACATTTCACATTCTTAAAATAAAGTGGTGATCCCGGCTGACCTAAGACAGGGCATTTTGACTAGGATTAAATGTCAGGAATTGTGAAACTGAGTTTAGATGTATTTGGCTAAGGTGTTTGTAAACTTCCGACTTCAACTGTAGCCTTGTTACTTTCTACTCCTATATATAGCCATTTTATTTTTATTCGTTACTCACTGTGCCACTATTTAAATCTGATCTTTAACCATGCATTGTTGGAAAAGGACCCCTAAGTAAGCATTTCACTGTTAGTTTATACCTGTTGTCTATGAAGAATGTGACGAGTAAAATTTGATATGACGGGAAGCACTAGAGACCTTGAGCTGAGTGGAGGAGAGCAACACCTGAGAGCTTCACTCTACAGCTCAACTTTATTTGCTTCAAGGGTCCTAAACTGGATCATGAACATTAAGTATCCATGTGAGGCCGTTTTGTTAGGTAAAGCCAAGGTTGTGTTCATTATGGAACACCGTATCTAAACGCTTTACACTGGAAAACGAACACAACCTTGGCTTTACCTAACAAACGGCCTCGTATGGATGTTCAATGTAATTGGACAATTTTAGGTAGTACACTTCGTGCCTACTGAACACCATTCTTCCAAGTATGGCATACAGTGGGGTATTTACAGCGGAACGGCACCATTTTCATTTGGGCAAAAGAAACAGAGCTGTAGCAGCAGCAGAAACACTACTCTGGGCCTGTACCAGACCAAATAAGCAAATGGTTTTATTTTAACCTTACAAGTACTCCTCTGACATTCACCAACTATTTCTAGATTACACCAGAGAGTTGAGTTAAGTTCATGCTCCCTCTGGTGATTTAATATCTTTCATTATTCTCTGACTTTGCTTGCAGTGAACTGTGTCTAAGCGGGCGCGCTGTGTCTAAGCGGGCGCGCTGTGTCTTAGGCGCGCTGTGTCTAAGCGGGCGCGCTGTGTCCTAAGCGGGCGCGCTGTGTCTAAGCAGGGCGCGCTGTGTCGCGGGCGCGCTGTGTCTAAGCAGGCGCTGTGTCCTAGCGGGCGGTGTAAGTGTGTGTGTGTGTGTAGCGGGCGCTGTAAGTGTGTGTGTGTAGCGAGCGCTGTAAGTGTGTGTGTGTAGCGGCGCTGTAAGTGTGTGTGTGTAAGCGCGCTGTAAGTGTGTGTGTGTAGCCGCGCTGTAAGTGTGTGTGTGTAGCGCGCTGTAAGTGTGTGTGTGTGAGCGCTGTAAGTGTGTGTGTGTAAGCGAGCGCTGTAAGTGTGTGTGTGTGTTACGGCGCTGTAAGTGTGTGTGTGTGTAGCGGCGCTGTAAGTGTGTGTGTGTGCTGTAAGTGTGTGTGTGTAAGCGGCGCTGTAAGTGTGTGTGTGTGTAGCGCTGTAAGTGTGTGTGTGTAAGCGCTGTAAGTGTGTGTGTGTGTGTAAGCGCGCTGTAAGTGTGTGTGTGTGTGTAAGCGCTGTAAGTGTGTGTGTGTAATATGCGACGCTGTAAGTGTGTGTGTGTGTAGCGGCGCTGTAAGTGTGTGTGTGTGCGGCGCTGTAAGTGTGTGTGTGTAAGCGGCGCTGTAAGTGTGTGTGTGTGTGTAAGTGTGTGTGTGTGTGCGGCGCTGTAAGTGTGTGTGTGTGTAGCGGCGCTGTAAGTGTGTGTGTGTAGCGAGCGCTGTAAGTGTGTGTGTGTGTAAGCGGCGCTGTAAGTGTGTGTGTGTAAGCGGCGCTGTAAGTGTGTGTGTGTAAGCGAGCGCTGTAAGTATGTATAAAGCGGCGCTGTAAGTGTGTGTGTGTAGCGCGCTGTAAGTGTGTGTGTAGCGCGCTGTAAGTGTGTGTGTGTGTAAGCGGCGCTGTAAGTGTGTGTGTGTGTAAGCGGCGCTGTAAGTGTGTGTGTGTGTGTGTAAGCGACGCTGTAAGTGTGTGTGTGTGTGTAAGCGGCGCTGTAAGTGTGTGTGTGTGTGTGTGTGTGTGTGTGTAAGCGCGCTGTGTGTGTGTGTGTGTGTAAGCAGCGCTGTGTGTGTGTAAGTGTGTGTGTAGCGCTGTGTGTGTGTGTGTGTGTGTAAGTGTAAGTGTGTGTGTGTGTGTGCGGCGCTGTAAGTGTGTGTGTGTGTGTAAGCGCGCTGTAAGTGTGTGTGTGTGTGTGTGTGTAAGCGGCGCTGTAAGTGTGTGTGTGTGTGTGTAGCGCGCTGTAAGTGTGTGTGTGTGTGTAAGCGAGCGCTGTAAGTGTGTGTGTGTGTGTAGCGAGCGCTGTAAGTGTGTGTGTGTGTGTGTGTAAGCGCGCTGTAAGTGTGTGTGTGTGTAGCGCGCTGTAAGTGTGTGTGTGTGTGCGAGCGCTGTAAGTGTGTGTGTGTGTGTGTGTGTAGCGCGCTGTAAGTGTGTGTGTGTGTGTGTGTAGCAGCGCTGTAAGTGTGTGTGTGTGTGTAGCGGCGCTGTAAGTGTGTGTGTGTGTGTAGCGCTGTAAGTGTGTGTGTGTGTGTAGCGACGCTGTAAGTGTGTGTGTGTGTAAGCGAGCGCTGTAAGTGTGTGTGTGTGTAGCGGCGCTGTAAGTGTGTGTGTGTAAGCGAGCGCTGTAAGTGTGTGTGTGTGTGTAAGAGCGCTGTAAGTGTGTGTGTGTGTGTAAGCGAGCGCTGTAAGTGTGTGTGTGTAGCGCTGTAAGTGTGTGTGTGTGTGTGTGTGCTGTGTGTGTGTAAGCAGCGGCGCTGTAAGTGTGTGTGTGTGTGTAAGCAAGCGCGCTGTGTGTGTGTGTGTGTGTGCGAGCGCTGTAAGTGTGTGTGTGTGTCGGCGCTGTAAGTGTGTGTGTGTGTGTGCGCGCTGTAAGTGTGTGTGTGTGTGCGAGCGCTGTAAGTGTGTGTGTGTGTGCGGCGCTGTAAGTGTGTGTGTGTGTAGGCGCTGTAAGTGTGTGTGTGTAAAGCGCTGTAAGTGTGTGTGTGTGTGTGCAGCGCTGTAAGTGTGTGTGTGTGCGGCGCTGTAAGTGTGTGTGTAAGCGAGCGCTGTAAGTGTGTGTGTGTGTGCGGCGCTGTGTGTGTGTGTGTGTTATGCGAGCGCTGTAAGTGTGTGTGTGTGTGTGTGTAGCGCTGTAAGTGTGTGTGTGTAATGTGTGTATGTAAGCAGCGCTGTAAGTGTGTGTAAGCTATGTGTGTGTGTGTGTGCGCTGTGTGTGTGTGTAGTGCGCTGTAAGTGTGTGTGTAGCGCGCTGTAAGTGTGTGTGTGTGTAAGTGTGTGTGTAAGCGCGCTGTAAGTGTGTGTGTGTGTGTGTGTGTAGCGCTGTAAGTGTGTGTGTAAGCGCGCTGTAAGTGTGTGTGTGTGTGTGTAAGTGTGTGTAAGCGGCGCTGTAAGTGTGTGTGTGTGTAAGTGTGTGTGTAGCGGCGCTGTAAGTGTGTGTGTGTGTAGCGCTGTAAGTGTGTGTGCGGCGCTGTAAGTGTGTGTGTGTGCGCTGTAAGTGTGTGTGTAAGCGCGCTGTAAGTGTGTGTGTAAAGCGAGCGCTGTAAGTGTGTGTGTGCGAGCTGTAAGTGTGTGTGTAAGCGGCTGTAAGTGTGTGTGTAGCGAGCGCTGTAAGTGTGTGTGTGTGTTGGCGCTGTAAGTGTGTGTGTGTGTGTGTGTAAGCGCGCTGTAAGTGTGTGTGTGTAAGCGCGCTGTAAGTGTGTGTGTAAGTGTAAGTGTGTGTGTGTGAGCGCTGTAAGTGTGTGTGTAGCGCGCTGTAAGTGTGTGTGTGCGGCGCTGTAAGTGTGTGTGTAAGCGGCGCTGTAAGTGTGTGTGTAGCGGCGCTGTAAGTGTGTGTGTGTGCGGCGCTGTGTGTGTGTGTAAGCGCTGTAAGTGTGTGTGTGTAAGCGAGCGCTGTAAGTGTGTGTGTGTGTGCGAGCGCTGTAAGTGTGTGTGTAAGTGCGCTGTAAGTGTGTGTGTGTAGCGGCGCTGTAAGTGTGTGTGTGTAGCGCGCTGTAAGTGTGTGTGTGTAAGCGAGCGCTGTAAGTGTGTGTGTGTAAATTATTAGCGCTGTAAGTGTGTGTGTCGTGTAAGTGTGTGTGTAAGCGCGCTGTAAGTGTGTGTGTGGCGCTGTAAGTGTGTGTGTAGCGGCGCTGTAAGTGTGTGTGTAATGAGCGCTGTAAGTGTGTGTGTGTGCGCGCGCTGTAAGTGTGTGTGTAAGCGAGCGCTGTAAGTGTGTGTGTCTGCGAGCGCTGTAAGTGTGTGTGTGTAAGTGTGTGTGGCGCTGTAAGTGTGTGTGTGCGCGCTGTAAGTGTGTGTGTGTGCGAGCGCTGTAAGTGTGTGTGTGTGCGACGCTGTAAGTGTGTGTGTGTGCGGCGCTGTAAGTGTGTGTGTGTGCGCGCGCTGTAAGTGTGTGTGTGTGCGGCGCTGTAAGTGTGTGTGTGTGTGCGCGCTGTAAGTGTGTGTGTGTGCAGCGCTGTAAGTGTGTGTGTGTGCGAGCTGTAAGTGTGTGTGTGTCGAGCGCTGTAAGTGTGTGTGTGTGTGCAGCGCTGTAAGTGTGTGTGTGCGGCGCTGTGTGTGTGTGTGTGTGTGTGTGTGTGTGTCTGCAGCGCTGTGTGTGTGTGTCTGCAGCGCTGTGTGTGTGTGTGTGCGGCGCTGTGTGTGTGTGTGTGTGTGCGCTGTAAGTGTGTGTGTCGCGCTGTGAGTGTGTGTGTGTGTGCTGGCGCTGTAAGTGTGTGTGTGTGTGAGCGCTGTAAGTGTGTGTGTGCGCTGTGTGTGTGTGTGTGTGTCTGGCGCTGTGTGTGTGTGTGTGTGTGTGTGTGTGTGTGTGCGCTGTAAGTGTGTGTGTGTGGCGCTGTAAGTGTGTGTGTGTGCGGCGCTGTAAGTGTGTGTGTGTGTGTAAGTGTGTGTGAGCGCTGTAAGTGTGTGTGTGTGTAAGCGGCGCTGTAAGTGTGTGTGTGTAAGCGGCGCTGTAAGTGTGTGTGTGTGCTGTAAGTGTGTGTGTGTAAACGCGCTGTAAGTGTGTGTGTGTAGCGCGCTGTAAGTGTGTGTGTAAGCGGCGCTGTAAGTGTGTGTGTGTAAGCGGCGCTGTAAGTGTGTGTGTGTAAACGCGCTGTAAGTGTGTGTGTAAGCGCGCTGTAAGTGTGTGTAGCGCGCTGTGTGTGTGTGTAGCGCTGTAAGTGTGTGTGTAGCGGCGCTGTGTGTGTGTGTTGGCGCTGTGTGTGTGTGTGTAAGTGTGTGTAAACGAGCGCTGTGTGTGTGTGTGTAAATGAGCGCTGTAAGTGTGTGTGTGTGTGTAAGCGCTGTAAGTGTGTGTGTGTGTGCGGCGCTGTGTGTGTGTGTGTGTGCGGCGCTGTGTGTGTGTGTGTGTGTGTAAGCGGCGCTGTGTGTGTGTGTGTGTGTATAGCGCTGTGTGTGTGTGTGTGTGAGCTGGCGCTGTGTGCTGTGTGTGTGTGTGTATGTAGCGCTGTGTGTGTGTGTAGCGCTGTAAGTGTGTGTGTGCGCGCTGTAAGTGTGTGTGTCTGGCGCTGTAAGTGTGTGTGTGTGCGCGCTGTAAGTGTGTGTGTGTGTGTGCGAGCGCTGTAAGTGTGTGTGTAGCGGCGCTGTAAGTGTGTGTGTGTGCGAGCGCTGTAAGTGTGTGTGTGTGCGCTGTAAGTGTGTGTGTGTGTGCGCGCTGTAAAGTGTGTGTGTGTGTGTGCGGCGCTGTAAGTGTGTGTGTGTGTACGCGCGCTGTAAGTGTGTGTGTGTGTGTGTAATAGCGGCGCTGTGTGTAAGTGTGTGTGTGCGGCGCTGTAAGTGTGTGTAATAGCGGCGCTGTAAGTGTGTGTGTGTAAGCGGCGCTGTAAGTGTGTGTGTGTAGCGCGCTGTAAGTGTGTGTGTGTAGCGCGCTGTGTGTGTGTGTGTGTGTCTGGCGCTGTAAGTGTGTGTGTGTAGCGCTGCTGTAAGCTATGTAAGTGTGTGTGCGGCGCTGTAAGTGTGTGTGTGTATTATGTAGCGCTGTAAGTGTGTGTGTAAGCGCTGTGTAAGTGTGTGTGTGTAATGCGCGCTGTAAGTGTGTGTGTGTGTCGAGCGCTGTAAGTGTGTGTGTGTGGCGCTGTAAGTGTGTGTGTGTGTGTGGCGCTGTAAGTGTGTGTGTGTAAGCGCGCTGTAAGTGTGTGTGTGCGCGCTGTAAGTGTGTGTGTGCGTGAGCGCTGTAAGTGTGTGTGTGTGCGGCGCTGTAAGTGTGTGTGTGTTGAGCGCTGTGTGTGTGTGTGTACGAGCGCTGTAAGTGTGTGTGTGTGCGGCGCTGTAAGTGTGTGTGTGTGCAGCGCTGTAAGTGTGTGTGTGTGTGTGTGTGCGCTGTGTGTGTGTGTGTGCTGTGTGCTGTAAGTGTGTGTGTGTGTAGCGGCGCTGTGTGTGTGTAGTGTGTGTGTGTGTAAGCGGCGCTGTGTGTGTGTGTGTAAGTAAGCGAGCGCTGTAAGTGTGTGTGTGTGTGTGTGTGTGTCAAGCGGCGCTGTAAGTGTGTGTGTGTGTAGCGAGCGCTGTAAGTGTGTGTGTGTGTGTGCGCTGTAAGTGTGTGTGTGTGTGTGTAAGCGCTGCTAAGTGTGTGTGTGTGTGTAAGCAAGCGCTGTAAGTGTGTGTGTGTGTGTAGCGCGCTGTAAGTGTGTGTGTGTGTAAGTGTGTGTGTAGCGGCGCTGTAAGTGTGTGTGTAGCGCGCGCTGTAAGTGTGTGTGTGTAAGCGAGCGCTGTAAGTGTGTGTGTGTAAGTAGAGCGCTGTAAGTGTGTGTGTGTGTATGTAGCGCTGTAAGTGTGTGTGTGTGTGCAGCGCGCTGTAAGTGTGTGTGTGTGTAGCGCGCTGTAAGTGTGTGTGTAAACGAGCGCTGTAAGTGTGTGTATAATGGAGCGCTGTAAGTGTGTGTGTGTGTGTGTAAGCGCTGTAAGTGTGTGTGTGTGTGTGTAAGCGGCGCTGTAAGTGTGTGTGTGTGTGTGCGAACGCGCTGTAAGTGTTTGTGTGTGTGTAAGCAAGCGCGCTGTAAGTGCTGTGTGTGTAAGCAAGCGGCGCTGTAAGTGTGTGTGTGTGTAGCGCTGTAAGTGTGTGTGTAGCGGCGCTGTAAGTGTGTGTGTAGCGCGCTGTAAGTGTGTGTGTAGCGCGCTGTAAGTGTGTGTGTAAAGCGCTGTAAGTGTGTGTGTGTGCGGCGCTGTAAGTGTGTGTGTGTGTGTGTGTAAGCGGCGCTGTAAGTGTGTGTGTAAGCGCGCTGTAAGTGTGTGTGTAGCGAGCGCTGTAAGTGTGTGTGTGTGTGTGTGTAGCGAGCGCTGTAAGTGTGTGTGTGTAGCGGCGCTGTAAGTGTGTGTGTGTAGCGGCGCTGTAAGTGTGTGTGTGCGAGCGCTGTAAGTGTGTGTGTAAGCGGCGCTGTAAGTGTGTGTGTAGCGAGCGCTGTAAGTGTGTGTGTGTCGCGCTGTAAGTGTGTGTGTGTAGCGAGCGCTGTAAGTGTGTGTGTGAGCGCTGTAAGTGTGTGTGTAAAGCGAGCGCTGTAAGTGTGTGTGTGCGAGCGCTGTAAGTGTGTGTGTAAGCGAGCGCTGTAAGTGTGTGTGTAGCGAGCGCTGTAAGTGTGTGTGTAAGCGAGGCGCTGTAAGTGTGTGTGTGTAAGTGTGTGTGGTAAGTGTGTGTGTAAGCGCGCTGTAAGTGTGTGTGTGTGCGAGCGCTGTAAGTGTGTGTGTGTGTAAGTGTGTGTGTAAGCTGTAAGTGTGTGTGTGCTGTAAAGCGCGCTGTAAGTGTGTGTGTAAACGAGCGCTGTAAGTGTGTGTGTAGCGAGCGCTGTAAGTGTGTGTGTGCGAGCGCTGTAAGTGTGTGTGTGCGAGGGCTGTGTAGTGTGTGTGTGTGTGGCGCTGTAAGTGTGTGTGTGCGGCGCTGTAAGTGTGTGTGTGTGCGCTGTAAGTGTGTGTGTGCGGCGCTGTAAGTGTGTGTGTGTGTAAGCAAGCGGCGCTGTGTGTGTGTGTGTAAAGCGAGCGCTGTAAGTGTGTGTGTGCGGCGCTGTAAGTGTGTGTGTGCGCGCTGTAAGTGTGTGTGTGTGTGTGTAAGTGTGTGTGTGTAAGCGCGCTGTAAGTGTGTGTGTAAGCGGCGCTGTGTGTGTGTGTAAGCGCGCTGTAAGTGTGTGTGTGTAAGCGAGGCGCTGTAAGTGTGTGTGTGTGTGCGAGCGCTGTAAGTGTGTGTGTGTGTGTGCGGCGCTGTAAGTGTGTGTGTGTGTGTGCGCGCTGTAAGTGTGTGTGTGTGTGCGCGCTGTAAGTGTGTGTGTGTGTGCGCGCTGTAAGTGTGTGTGTGTGCGCGCTGTAAGTGTGTGTGTGTGCGGCGCTGTAAGTGTGTGTGTGGCGCTGTAAGTGTGTGTGCGAGCGCTGTAAGTGTGTGTGCGAGCTGTAAGTGTGTGTGCGAGCGCTGTAAGTGTGTGTGTGTGTGCGAGCGCTGTAAGTGTGTGTGTGTGCTGTAAGTGTGTGTGTGTGTGTAAGTGTGTGTGTGCGCTGTAAGTGTGTGTGTGCGAGCGCTGTAAGTGTGTGTGTGTAAGTCGGCGCTGTAAGTGTGTGTGTGTAAGTGTGTGTGCGAGCGCTGTAAGTGTGTGTGTGTGTGCGCTGTAAGTGTGTGTGTGTGTGCGCGCTGTAAGTGTGTGTGTGTGTATGTGTGTGTGTGTGTGCGCGCTGTAAGTGTGTGTGTGTGCGTGCGCGCTGTAAGTGTGTGTGTGCGTGTAAGCAGCGCTGTAAGTGTGTGTGTGCGTCACCGGCGCTGTAAGTGTGTGTGTGTGTGTGTAGCGCTGTAAGTGTGTGTGTGGGCGCGCTGTAAGTGTGTGTGTGTGTGTGTGTAAGTGTGTGTGTGCGGCGCTGTGTGTGTGTGTGTGTAAGTGTGTGTGTGCGTCGCAGCGCTGTAAGTGTGTGTGTGTAGCGCTGTAAGTGTGTGTGTGTGTGTGTGTGTGTGTGTGTGTGTGTGTACGCGCTGTAAGTGTGTGTGTGCGTGCGGCGCTGTAAGTGTGTGTGTGTGTCTGAGCGCTGTAAGTGTGTGTGTGTAAACGGCGCTGTAAGTGTGTGTGTGTGTGTGTGTGTGTGCTGTAAGCTGTGTGTGTGTGTGTGTAAGTGTGTGTGTGCGTCTGCGCTGTAAGTGTGTGTGTGTGTGTAGCGCTGTAAGTGTGTGTGTCGCGCTGTAAGTGTGTGTGTGTGTGTGTGTGTGTGTGTGCGAGCGCTGTGTGTGTGTGTGTGTGTAAGTGCGCTGTGTGTGTGTGTGGCGCTGTGTGTGTGTGTGTGTGTGTGTGTGTATGTAGCGGCGCTGTAAGTGTGTGTGTAAGCGGCGCTGTAAGTGTGTGTGTGTAGCGCTGTGTGTGTGTGTGTAAGCGGCGCTGTAAGTGTGTGTGTGTAAACGCGCTGTAAGTGTGTGTGTGCGCGCTGTAAGTGAGTGTGTTGCGCGCTGTGAGTGTGTTAGCGCGCTGTGAGTGTGTGTGTGTGTAAGCAGCGCTGTAAGTGTTTGTGTGTGTGTAAGCATAGCGCGCTGTGAGTGTGTGTGTGTGTAAGCAAGCGCGCTGTAAGTGTTTGTGTGTGTGTAAGCAGCGCGCTGTAAGTGTGTGTGTGTGTAAGCAAGCGCGCTGTAAGTGTGTGTGTGTGTGTAGCGCGCTGTAAGTGTGTGTAGCGGCGCTGTAAGTGTGTGTGTATAGCGGCGCTGTAAGTGTGTGTGTGTAAGCGGCGCTGTAAGTGTGTGTATGTGGCGCTGTAAGGTGTGTGTGTAAGCGAGCGCTGTAAGTGTGTGTGTGTTGTAAGTGTGTGTAGCGCGCTGTAAGTGTGTGTGTGTGTAAGTGTGTGTGTATGTCTGAGCGCTATAAGTGTGTGTGTGTGTATGCTTGCGCTATAAGTGTGTGTGTAATGTGCGAGCGCTGTGTGTGTGTGTGTGTGTGTGGCGCTGTAAGTGTGTGTGTCAGCGCTGTAAGTGTGTGTGTGTAGCGGCGCTGTAAGTGTGTGTGTAATGTGGCGCTGTAAGTGTGTGTGTGTGTGTGTAGCGAGCTATGTAAGTGTGTGTGTGTGCGCTGTAAGTGTGTGTGTGTAGCGCGCTGTAAGTGTGTGTGTAGCGCTGCTGTAAGTGTGTGTGTGTAAGCAGCGCTGTAAGTGTGTGTGTGTGTGTGAGCGCTGTAAGTGTGTGTGTGCGAGCGCTGTAAGTGTGTGTGTGTGCGCGAGCGCTGTAAGTGTGTGTGTGTGTGTGCGCGGCGCTGTAAGTGTGTGTGTAAGCTAGCGCGCTGTAAGTGTGTGTGTGTGTGTAGCGGCGCTGTAAGTGTGTGTGTGTGGCGCTGTAAGTGTGTGTGTAAGCGAGCGCTGTGTGTGTGTGGCGCTGTGTGTAAGCGCTGTAAGTGTGTGTGCGCTGCTGTAAGTGTGTGTGTGTGTGTGTGTGCGCGCTGTAAGTGTGTGTGTAAGTGCTGTAAGTGTGTGTGTGCGTCTGAGCGCTGTAAGTGTGTGTGTGTCGGCGCTGTAAGTGTGTGTGTGGTGTAAGTGTGTGTGTGCGAGCGCTGTAAGTGTGTGTGTGTGCGATGTAAGTGTGTGTGTAAGCGCGCTGTAAGTGTGTGTGTGCGAGCGCTGTAAGTGTGTGTGTGTCAAGCGCGCTGTAAGTGTGTGTGTGTGTCGGCGCTGTAAGTGTGTGTGTGTGCGAGCGCTGTAAGTGTGTGTGTGTGTGAGCGCTGTAAGTGTGTGTGTGTGTAAGCGAGCGCTGTAAGTGTGTGTGTGTGTGTGGCGCTGTAAGTGTGTGTGTGTGTGCTGTAAGTGTGTGCTGTAAGTGTGTGTGTGTGTGTCGCGCTGTAAGTGTGTGTGTGTGTGTGGCGCTGTAAGTGTGTGTGTGTGTGTGTGTGTGAGCGCTGTAAGTGTGTGTGTGTGCGGCGCTGTGTGTGTGTGTGTGTGTGTCTGGCGCTGTAAGTGTGTGTGTGTGTCAGGCGCTGTAAGTGTGTGTGTGTGTGTGCGGCGCTGTAAGTGTGTGTGTGTGTAAGCGCGCTGTAAGTGTGTGTGTGTGTGCTGTGTGTGTGTGTGTGTAAGTGTGTGTGTGGCGCTGTAAGTGTGTGTGTGTGAGCGCTGTAAGTGTGTGTGTGTGTAGCGAGCGCTGTAAGTGTGTGTGTGCGGCGCTGTAAGTGTGTGTGTGTGTGTAAGTGTGTGTGTGTGCGGCGCTGTAAGTGTGTGTGTGTGTGTAAGTGTGTGTGTGCGCGCTGTAAGTGTGTGTGTGTGTGTGTGTGCGGCGCTGTAAGTGTGTGTGTGCGCTGTGTGTTATTAATATGTGTGTAAGTGTGTGTGTGCAGCGCTGTAAGTGTGTGTGTGTGTGTGCGCTGTAAGTGTGTGTGTGTGTGCGCTGTGTGTGTGTGTTTGTGCTGTAAGTGTGTGTGTGTGCGCGCTGTAAGTGTGTGTGTGTAGCGCTGTAAGTGTGTGTGTGTAAGCGGCGCTGTAAGTGTGTGTGTGTGCGACGCTGTAAGTGTGTGTGTGTGCGCTGTAAGTGTGTGTGTGTGCGAGGCGCTGTAAGTGTGTGTGTGTAGCGGCGCTGTAAGTGTGTGTGTGTGTGCGGCGCTGTAAGTGTGTGTGTGTAAGCGAGCGCTGTAAGTGTGTGTGTGTAAGGCGCTGTAA
>NW_024607154.1:0-2500 GCF_018296145.1 Oncorhynchus tshawytscha | reverse complement strand
TAATAGCGAGCGCTGTAAGGTGTGTGTGTGTATGCAGCGCTGTAAGTGTGTGTGTGTGTAGCGCTGTAAGTGTGTGTGTGTAAAGCGAGCGCTGTAAGTGTGTGTGTGTAAGCGGCGCTGTAAGTGTGTGTGGCGCTGTAAGTGTGTCTGTGTGTAGCGCTGTAAGTGTGTGTGTAAAGCGCTGTAAGTGTGTGTGTGCGCTATAAGTGTGTGTGTGTGTGCGAGCGCTGTAAGTGTGTGTGTGCGAGCGCTGTAAGTGTGTGTGTGTGTGTAAAGCGCTGTAAGTGTGTGTGTGTGTGTGTGTGTGTGTATGTAAGTGTGTGTAAGTCTGTAAGTGTGTGCGAGCGCTGTCAGTGTGTGTGTGTGTGTGTGTGCGCTGCTGTAAGTGTGTGTGTGTGTGTGTGTGTAAGTGTGTGCTGTAAGTGTGTGTGTGTGTAAGCGAGCGCTGTAAGTGTGTGTGTGTGTGTGTGTATAGCGCGCTGTAAGTGTGTGTGTGTAAGTAGAGCGCTGTAAGTGTGTGTGTGTGTGTGCTGTAAAGTGTGTGTGTGTGTGTGTGTGTGTGTGTGCTGTGTGTGTGTGTGTGTGTGTAAGCGAGCGCTGTAAGTGTGTGTGTGTGCGCTGTAAGCAATGTGCGTGTGTAAGTGTGTGTGTGTGTGTGGCGTGTGTGTGTGTGTCAAGCAGCGCTGTGTGTGTGTGTGTGTAAGCAAAGCGCTGTAAGTGTGTGTGTGCGTGCGCGCTATGTGTGCTTGGCGCTGTAAGTGTGTGTGTGTGCGCGCTGTAAGTGTGTGTGTGTGTCAGCGCTGTAAGTGTGTGTGTGTGCTGTAAGTGTGTGTGTAGCGCGCTGTAAGTGTGTGTGTAGCGGCGCTGTAAGTGTGTGTGTAAACAGCGCTGTAAGTGTGTGTGTAAAAACGAGCGCTGTAAGTGTGTGTGCGCGCTGTAAGTGTGTGTGTGTGTGTGTGTGCGGCGCTGTAAGTGTGTGTGTGTGCTTGGCTGTAAGTGTGTGTGTGTGCGCTGTAAGTGTGTGTGTCACCGGCTATAAGTGTGTGTGTGTGTGTAGCAGCTGTGTGTGTGTGTAAGCGAGCGCTGTAAGTGAAGTGTGTGACGCTGTAAGTGTGTGTGTAAGCGTGTAAGTGTGTGTGTGTGTAAGCAGCGCTGTAAGTGTGTGTGTGTGTCTTGAGCGCTGTAAAGTGTGTGTGTGTGTCAGCGCTGTAAGTGTGTGTGTGTGTGTGTAAGCTGGCGCTAGCGCTGTAAGTGTGTCTGTAAGCAACGCGCTGTAGTGTGTGTAAGCGCGCTGTGTGTGTGTGTGTGGACGCTGTAAGTGTGTGTGTGTGTCTGAGCGCTGTGTGTGTGTGTGTGTGTGGCAGCGCTGTAAGTATGTGCTGTGTGTGTGTAGCGGCGCTGTAAGTGTGTGTGTGTGCGCGCTGTAAGTGTGTGTGTGCGCGCTGTAAGTGTGTGTGTCTGCGCTGTAAGTGTGTGTCGCGAGCGCTGTAAGTGTGTGTGTGTAAGCGTGTGTGTGCGAGCGCTGTAAGTGTGTGTGTGTGTAAGCGCAGCGCTGTGTGTGTGTGTGTGTGTGTGTGTGTGTGTGTGTGTGTGGCGCTGTAAGTGTGTGTAACGAGCGCTGTGTGTGTGTGTGTGTGTGTGTGCATGGCCTTTGTGTGTGTGTGTAAGCGCTGTGTGTGTGTGTGTGTGTAAGCGCGCTGTGTGTGTGTGTAAGCGGCGCTGTGTGTGTGTGTGTGTGTGTGTGTGTGTGTGTGTGTGTGTAGCAGCGCTCTGTGTGTGTGTGTGTATGGCGCGCTGTGTGTATGTGTAGCGCGCTAGCCAATGTGTGTGTGTGTGTATGTGGCGCGCTGTGTGTGCTGCGGCGCTCTGTGTGAAGTGTGTGTAAGCAGCGCTCTGTGAAGTGTGTGTAAACGAAGCGCTCTGTGTGTGTGTGTGTGTGTGTGTGTGTGTGGCAGCGCTCTGTATTTATGTGTGTGAAACGCTCTATGTTTGTGTGTGTGTAGGCGCTGTATGTGTGTGTGTGTGGCGCTGTAAGTGTGTGTGTGTCTGGCGCTGTAGTGTGTGTGTGTGTGTGTGCTGAGCGCTGTGAGTGTGTGTGTGTACGAGCGCTGTAGTATGTGTGTGTGTGTGTGTGTGTGTGTAGCGAGCGCTGTGTGTGTGTGTGTGTGTGTGTAGCAGCTGTAGTGTGTGTGACGTGCTGTGTGCGAGCTGTGTGTGTGTGTAAGCGAGCGCTGTGTGTGTGTGTTGTATGTGGCGCTGTGTGTGTGTAGCGCTGTGCTGTGTGTGTGTGTGGCGAGCGCGCTGTGAGTGTGTGTGTGTAGACGAGCGCTGTAAGTGTGTGTGTGTAGCGAGCCCTGTAAGTGTGTGTGTGTGGCGAGCGCTCTGTGTGTGTGTGTGTGAGCTGTGTGTGTGTGTAAGCGAGATGCTGTGTGTGTGTGTGAGCGCGCTGTGTGTGTGTGTGTAGCGGCTGTAGTGTGTGTGTGTGTGAGCGACGCTGTGT
>NW_024607153.1:0-18873 GCF_018296145.1 Oncorhynchus tshawytscha | reverse complement strand
TTGTGAAGATATTTAGAACTTTTTAAACAAATCAAAAACTGAAAAATTGGGCGTGCAAAATTATTCAGCCCCTTTACTTTCAGTGCAGCAAACTCTCTCCAGAAGTTCAGTGAGGATCTCTGAATGATCCAATGTTGACCTAAATGACTAATGATGATAAATACAATCCACCTGTGTGTAATCAAGTCTCTGTATAAATGCACCTGCACTGTGATAGTCTCAGAGGTCCGTTAAAAGCGCAGAGAGCATCATGAAGAACAAGGAACACACCAGGCAGGTCCGAGATACTGTTGTGAAGAAGTTTAAAGCTGGATTTGGATACAAAAAGATTTCCCAAGCTTTAAACATCCCAAGGAGCACTGTGCAAGCGATAATATTGAAATGGAAGGAGTATCAGACCACTGCAAATCTACCAAGACCTGGCCGTCCCTCTAAACTTTCAGCTCATACAAGGAGAAGACTGATCAGAGATGCAGCCAAGAGGCCCATGATCACTCTGGATGAACTGCAGAGATCTACAGCTGAGGTGGGAGACTCTGTCCATAGGACAACAATCAGTCGTATATTGCACAAATCTGGCCTTTATGGAAGAGTGGCAAGATGAAAGCCATTTCTTAAAGATATCCATAAAAAGTGTTGTTTAAAGTTTGCCACAAGCCACCTGGGAGACACACCAAACATGTGGAAGAAGGTGCTCTGGTCAGATGAAACCAAAATTGAACTTTTTGGCAACAATGCAAAACGTTATGTTTGGCGTAAAAGCAACACAGCTCATCACCCTGAACACACCATGCCCACTGTCAAACATGGTGGTGGCAGCATCATGGTTTGGGCCTGCTTTTCTTCAGCAGGGACAGGGAAGATGGTTAAAATTGATGGGAAGATGGATGGAGCCAAATACAGGACCATTCTGGAAGAAAACCTGATGGAGTCTGCAAAAGACCTGAGACTGGGACGGAGATTTGTCTTCCAACAAGACAATGATCCAAAACATAAAGCAAAATCTACAATGGAATGTTTCAAAAATAAACATATCCAGGTGTTAGAATGGCCAAGTCAAAGTCCAGACCTGAATCCAATCGAGAATCTGTGGAAAGAACTGAAAACTGCTGTTCACAAATGCTCTCCATCCAACCTCACTGAGCTCGAGCTGTTTTGCAAGGAGGAATGGGAAAAATTTCAGTCTCTCGATGTGCAAAACTGATAGAGACATACCCCAAGCGACTTACAGCTGTAATCGCAGCAAAAGGTGGCGCTACAAAGTATTAACTTAAGGGGGCTGAATAATTTTGCACGCCCAATTTTTCAGTTTTTGATTTGTTAAAAAAGTTAGAAATATCCAATAAATGTCGTTCCACTTCATGATTGTGTCCCACTTGTTGTTGACTCTTCACAAAAAAATACAGTTTTATATCTTTATGTTTGAAGCCTGAAATTTGGCCAAAGTTCGCAAAGTTCAAGGGGGCCGAATACTTTCGCAAGGCACTGTATGTATGTATATATGTATGTATATATATGTATATATATGTATATATAAATATAATCTGCCAAATTATCTCTGCATCTTTTCTGGTCAGGATAATCTGTAACTATTTAAGACATCTTAGACATTTATATTATTTGCAGAAGATTAGAGTAAGAACATTTGATGAATTGTGGAAACAGCCTGATCTCTGCATTCACCATTCTAGTCTGATCTCTGCATTCACCATTCTAGTCTGATCTCTGCATTCACCATTCTAGCCTGATCTCTGCATTCACCATTCTAGCCTGATCTCTGCATTCACCATTCTATCCTCATCTCTGCATTCACCATTCTAGCCTGATCTCTGCATTCACCATTCCAGCCTGATCTCTGCATTCACCATTCTAGCCTGATTTCTGCATTCACCATTCCAGTCTCAAATGTCAGAAAGGAGTGGTATTATTTAAAATGAACTTGTCAGCTATTGGATCACTTTCAACCAATCAGAGGGCAGCCTAATTCAAGCACAGTATTTAGCAACATTGGTTGTTGTCCTAAACCCAACCATTGTTTCTGCAAGGGCACTGATTGGACCAGCCATGTTCTGGCTTATTCCAAAAGCCACTCTATTGGATAAAGGGCAGGCTGATATACATGCAGCAAAACAGAATGGTGAATGCAGCAATCAGACTTGTTCCACCAGGCTAGAATAAGACTTTCAACAGATGGTAATGCATTTAAGTTCCAATTCATCTCAAAGTGTCTGAAATTGATTGTGTAGCTCAATAACGTTTATTTAAAGTAACTGTTAGGTGAAAATCTCACTTTTAAAAGTTCATAATTTGTTAACGCATACCCACAATGTTGTTGACTCATCCTATGCTCATATTTGTGGCCAACACGTAAATTGGAGAACAAACGTATGGATTTCTGTTTTAGCTTGTTCATAGACTGCTTACAGATTAAGGAAATCAATAAGACAGGTTGTCATTTGGGTGAACTATCCCTTTACGAATGGGACATAGCCAGCAGAAGAGTAAAATATCATTACCATGTCCTTGGTTGAAATCATAGAACACAGGTGTGATGTCCCTGTCCCCAAAGTCCTCTGCCTGGTTGACCAGCGCCTGCTTAACCGTCTTGTATCCTGCCAGAACAACCACTTTCTTGGGTCCGAAGTGAACCGTGAAGATGGAACCATATTTCTTGGAGAGCTGGACAGAAAGTATGCATAAACTACACCATAGACTCAGTTATGTCTCGTAATGATCTATGAATAAGCACATAACTGGACACCACATACAGCTTGTTTAACATGTATCAGTCAAGAAAAAGCGTGAAGACAGTGGTTTACAGTTGATGTCAGACCTAGGTTCAAATACCAGTCAATGTAATTTAATTACTAACAAAATTAGTATTTAGACAAAGTTTTTTATTGGAAATACATTTGGAAAGTATTGGTGTCAAGCTCCCGCTCCCAACATCACCGGTCTACTAACCACTGGTCCTGGCAACCCATCATTATGCACACCTGGCAACCCATCATTATGTACACATGGCAACCATCATTATGCACACATGGCAACCCATCATTATGCCACCTGGCAACCATCATTATGCACACCTGGCAACCACCATTATGCACACCTGGCAACTATCATTACGCACACATGGCAACCCATCTTTATGCACACATGGCAACCATTTTTACGCACACCTGCGACTCATCATCAGTCACACCTGGACTTCATTACTCCCTTGATTACCTACCCTTTAAAAATCACTCTTCTGTTATCAGTCATCAGATAGTATTGTTTATGTTTCCATGTCAGAGGTCTGGTCATGTCATTAACTGCACCAGTCATTAACTGCACCTATGTTACAAGTGGCATGTTGTTAGAGGAAATTATAGTTGAAATGATTAATTATGTATACATTATTGATTAAAACCATTTATTCTGATACTATTATGTTATGATATGAAATGTATGGGCTCTTGGTTAAGCTGTTACTGAAAATGTAAGTAAAAACGAATTAATTGTCTGTACCTTGCTGGGTTAAGGGGAGAGATGAGATAAGCTTTTCAGACAGATAAGAATGTTTGGGTTGTGTTCCATAAGTGGAGAAAAGTATATCTTTTAGACAGTTTGGAATGTAGTTTTATGAGGGGAGTGGAAGAAGATTTCCTGACCTGTAGACAGGAGTGGAAGAAGATTTCCTGACCTGTAGACACTGATATATACGAGTTACTTCCGGCGCCGACAGAGATGGCCGACCTCGCTCGCGTTCCTAGGAAACTATGCAGTTTTTTGTTTTTTTACGTGTTATTTCTTACATTAGTACCCCAGGTCATCTTAGGTTTCATTACATACAGTCGAGAAGAACTACTGAATATAAGATCAGCGTCAACTCACCATCAGTACGACCAAGAATATGTTTTTCGCGACGCGGATCCTGTGTTCTGCCTTACAAACAGGACAACGGAGTGGATTCCATTCAGCGACCCAAAAAAACGACTCAGAAAAAGAGGGAAACGAGGCCGTCTTCTGGTCAGACTCCGGAGACGGACACACCGTGCACCACTCCCTAGCATTCTTCTTGCCAATGTCCAGTCTCTTGACAACAAGGTTGATGAAATCCGAGCAAGGGTAGCATTCCAGAGGGACATCAGAGACTGTAACGTTCTCTGCTTCACGGAAACATGGCTCACTGGAACGACGCTATCCGAGGTGGTGCAGCCAACGGGTTTCTCCACGCATCGCGCCGACAGAGACAAACATCTTTCTGGTAAGAAGAGGGGCGGGGGCGTATGCCTTATGACTAACGTGACATGGTGTGATGAAAGAAACATACAGGAACTCAAATCCTTCTGTTCACCTGATTTAGAATTCCTCACAATCAAATGTAGACCGCATTATCTACCAAGAGAATTCTCTTCGATTATAATCACAGCCGTATATATCCCCCAAGCAGACACATCGATGGCTCTGAACAAACTTTATTTAACTCTCTGCAAACTGGAAACGATTTATCCGGAGGCTGCATTCATTGTAGCTAGGGATTTTAACAAGGCTAATCTGAAAACAAGACTCCCTAAATTTTATCAGCATATCGATTGCGCAACCAGGGGTGGAAAGACCTTGGATCATTGTTACTCTAACTTCCGCGACGCAAATAAGGCCCTGCCCCGCCCCCCTTTCGGAAAAGCTGACCACGACTCCATTTTGTTGATCCCTGCCTACAGACAGAAACTAAAACAAGAAGCTCCCACGCTGAGGTCTGTCCAACGCTGGTCCGACCAAGCTGACTCCACACTCCAAGACTGCTTCCATCACGTGGACTGGGAGATGTTTCGTATTGCGTCAGATAACAACATTGACGAATACGCTGATTCGGTGTGCGAGTTCATTAGAACGTGCGTTGAAGATGTCGTTCCCATAGCAACGATTAAAACATTCCCTAACCAGAAACCGTGGATTGATGGCAGCATTCGTGTGAAACTGAAAGCGCGAACCACTGCTTTTAATCAGGGCAAGGTGTCTGGTAACATGACTGAATACAAACAGTGCAGCTATTCCCTCCGCAAGGCTATTAAACAAGCTAAGCGTCAGTACAGAGACAAAGTAGAATCTCAATTCAACGGCTCAGACACAAGAGGCATGTGGCAGGGTCTACAGTCAATCACGGACTACAGGAAGAAATCCAGCCCAGTCACGGACCAGGATGTCTTGCTCCCAGGCAGACTAAATAACTTTTTTGCCCGCTTTGAGGACAATACAGTGCCACTGACACGGCCTGCAATGAAAACATGCAGCCTCTCCTTCACTGCAGCCGAGGTGAGTAAGACATTTAAACGTGTTAACCCTCGCAAGGCTGCAGGCCCAGACGGCATCCCCAGCCGCGCCCTCAGAGCATGCGCAGACCAGCTGGCCGGTGTGTTTACGGACATATTCAATCAATCCCTATACCAGTCTGCTGTTCCCACATGCTTCAAGAGGGCCACCATTGTTCCTGTTCCCAAGAAAGCTAAGGTAACTGAGCTAAACGACTACCGCCCGTAGCACTCACATCCGTCATCATGAAGTGCTTTGAGAGACTAGTCAAGGACCATATCACCTCCACCCTACCTGACACCCTAGACCCACTCCAATTTGCTTACCGCCCAAATAGGTCCACAGACGATGCAATCTCAACCACACTGCACACTGCCCTAACCCATCTGGACAAGAGGAATACCTATGTGAGAATGCTGTTCATCGACTACAGCTCGGCATTCAACACCATAGTACCCTCCAAGCTCGTCATCAAGCTCGAGACCCTGGGTCTCGACCCCGCCCTGTGCAACTGGGTACTGGACTTCCTGACGGGCCGCCCCCAGGTGGTGAGGGTAGGCAACAACATCTCCTCCCCGCTGATCCTCAACACTGGGGCCCCACAAGGGTGCGTTCTGAGCCCTCTCCTGTACTCCCTGTTCACCCACGACTGCGTGGCCACGCACGCCTCCAACTCAATCATCAAGTTTGCGGACGACACAACAGTGGTAGGCTTGATTACCAACAACGACGAGACGGCCTACAGGGAGGAGGTGAGGGCCCTCGGAGTGTGGTGTCAGGAAAATAACCTCACACTCAACGTCAACAAAACTAAGGAGATGATTGTGGACTTCAGGAAACAGCAGAGGGAACACCCCCCTATCCACATCGATGGAACAGTAGTGGAGAGGGTAGCAAGTTTTAAGTTCCTCGGCATACACATCACAGACAAACTGAATTGGTCCACTCACACAGACAGCATCATGAAGAAGGCGCAGCAGCGCCTCTTCAACCTCAGGAGGCTGAAGAAATTCGGCTTGTCACCAAAAGCACTCACAAACTTCTACAGATGCACAATCGAGAGCATCCTGGCGGGCTGTATCACCGCCTGGTACGGCAACTGCTCCGCCCTCAACCGTAAGGCTCTCCAGAGGGTAGTGAGGTCTGCACAACGCATCACCGGGGCAAACTACCTGCCCTCCAGGACACCTACACCACCCGATGTTGCAGGAAGGCCATAAAGATCATCAAGGACATCAACCACCCGAGCCACTGCCTGTTCATCCCGCTATCATCCAGAAGGCGAGGTCAGTACAGGTGCATCAAAGCTGGGACCGAGAGACTGAAAAACAGCTTCTATCTCAAGGCCAACAGACTGTTAAACAGCCACCACTAACATTGAGTGGCTGCTGCCAACACACTGACACTGACTCAACTCCAGCCACTTTAATAATGGGAATTGATGGGAAATGATGTAAATATATCACTAGCCACTTTAAACAATGCTACCCTATATAATGTTACTTACCCTACACTATTCATCTCATATGTATATGTATATACTGTACTCTATATCATCGACTGCATCCTTATGTAATACATGTATCACTAGCCACTTTAACTATGCCACTTTGTTTACATACTCATCTCATATGTATATACTGTACTCGATACCATCTACTGTATCTTGCCTATGCTGCTCTGTACCATCACTCATTCATATATCCTTATGTACATATTCTTTATCCCCTTACACTGTGTATAAGACAGTAGTTTTGGAATTGTTAGTTAGATTACTTGTTGGTTATTACTGCATTGTCGGAACTAGAAGCACAAGCATTTCGCTACACTCGCATTAACATCTGCTAACCATGTGTATGTGACAAATAAAATTTGATTTGATTTGATTTGATATTGGGGGGATGGAAGAGAGTGTGTGAAACTGATGATGTCATTTTATGTTCTCTCTTTAAAATGTAATGTTCTTTGTATTTTGGGTCAGTACTCACTTGAATTAAACGCTGTTTACCTGGCTTTTAAGACTGGTCTCGATCTACTTCATGCTTAATTAATGAACTTACACCTCATTAATGAATTAGAAACGAGTACGAATTGATTTTGGCTATAAAACACATAGGAATTTAGAATTCCTCTATCAATTTGGTCCTTCGAATCCGGATCTAAATACCTCTCCCTGTTGTCTGGAGGTAGTACGCTGTAAATCGTGCACGGACGAGTTTTTGACTCGTTTTACTAAAAGACCTGACCTCTGAATTGAGGTTAAAATTAAAACAGTCCTGCGTATTATCACGGAGGACAGGAAGGGTGACTAGATACAACGAACAGTGCTTTTCCCAGCCGGCAGCAGGTAAAGTAGCTTTAATTCTCGAATTTGGGAGGGATTATTTAGGATATTTATTGATTAAAATGTTATGAAGGAGTTGAATTTGATCAATAATAGGTGCTTGAATATTCTGAACAAATAAAATGGGTTTCTACCGGGGGTATTAACCAAAATCGATAGGAAGGAAGCAGGTCCGAAAGTGACCTGTGGTAAGGTGCGCTACCATCAAATAAACTAGAGCTTAATAAAGCCTGGTCTTGCAAGCCAGAAGGTTATTAAGGAGTGATATAGTACGCATTGGAGAATTAGGACGCTTGTTCCGTACAAATAGGATGGCCAAAATTTCAAAAGACATACCTAAATAAAGATAAATTAGGCTTGGTGAGAAGGCTGGGTAATTCTAGGCGAACAGAATAATTGAACCTGTACAATGCTGAAAGAAATTAATATCAAATGATAAGTGATTAGTCTAGAGTAGTGAGATTCGAGACATTAACGTTGAAAGTCCCAAAATGAATATCCTATGGGTGAAATGTGATGTCCGATCAAAAGTCTTCTATAGACGTGGTTCACAGGAGAGGTTAACTTAGTCTAGAGTAGTGAGATATGAGACATTAACGTTGAAAGTCCCAAAATGAATATCCTATGGGTGAAATGTGATGTCCGATCAAAAGTCTTCTATGGACGCGGTTCACAGGATGGAAAATACATACTGATTATTTTTAAAGGAACACACACATAGTCAGACAGTAAAAGTAACTAAGTAACGGTAAATTACAAATTTATAGAACTGCACGCACATAGAATTTAAAATGATATAGAAAGGCATAGATAAGTGATTAGATACCATAGCTACTAGTAACGGCAAGGATTTAGAATGGGTGGGAATGCTTCAAAGAAAGCCCCGGAACTAACGGGAGACGAGCGTTACATGGAACAGAGAGACAGGAGAAACATCGATTTCGGTCTAAGATGGAGAAAGAAATACGATTTTGATGGCCGTCTAAATGTAGAAAAGCTGGAATCCCTTATAAAACAGATACATAAGGAATGTGGTAATAATGTGAAAAAGTAGAATATTGAGGGGGTGTGCATGACTGTTGGAAAAAGTGTTAAACTCTATTAACGTAAAATTCTGTGTGTAGATTTGAGCTGGTACATTAAGTATTTCAGTTGGAGCTGGTACATTGGGTATTTCAGTTGGAGCTGGTACCGGTGAGAATGTTGAAAAAGGTGCGGGCTTGCTGATGAGATGTTTGCACAGAGCTGTATCATAATGTATTGAGAGGGGAGTCGTATTGAACAAAAAAAAAAAAGACATTAAAAATAATGGCGAGACAATTGAGGTAATATGCTATTTTGCCCAAAATGATCTGGTGGAAGGATGTATTGAGATGAGAGTCATATTTAAATAAATGTATCATAGGAGAAAAAAGTCACCTAAAGTTAAAATGTAGGGGATAACGGAGAGATACGATACAATTTCGGGCTATCCGGACGTTATAGCTATTTATGAATCGACTGACATATGATAAGTTTAGCATAAAACATGGTACGTTTAAATGTTAGAGTATGATAAGTTGAGAAGTTGGGTTGGTTATGCTTTGATGATTAGAATTTAAAACTTGAACACAATCTGAATAGGGAATATATATATTTTACAGAGGCAGGCAGATGTGTGATGACGTTGCACGTTTAACAACATCGTTCCTCAAATTTAAACTGAGAAAAGGGGTTGTGGCATTTAGAGGAAAAATGCGTGCATTATAGCTTAGAGTTACTTTTCAAAAGCGGCCAGAAGTTCCAGATACATTTCATTAAAAAGAGAAGTATCGTAAAGATGCCACAGATTGCAACGGAAGTGCCAAGCACTAAATGGGCTATATAGTGCAACGCTTTGGACTATAAGATAGGTAAGAATAGTTTAATCGTAAAAAGTTGTGATTGTTTTTCCGAGTATTGATTTTTGGTTAGGTAACGCCTGGGAATTCGAACTAGAAGTTAAAGTATTTCTAAAAAAATAACAAAAATAACACTATCTATTTTCTCTGTTTTTCTTTACGGGGAAAAATAATGTCTTATTTTAAAGGGACAGTGCACGTCAATCACAGTGGTTTGAGTGTATGACAGTGGAAAATGGACAATTTGAAGATAGAAAAATAAGTTACATGATACATCAAGTTATTTAAAACAAACGATGTGAAGGGATTATCAGAATTATTGGGTGTCGTTGTAGGAGTAAAAGGTTGGTTTAAGGGGATTTCCCTGTTCCCAGAGACAAGGTATTTTAAAGGTGTACACTCACATAATGCTAGTGAGTTTTTAATTAGACAAGTGAATAACGTATTGGGAATAGAGTTGTAATTAAAATACTAAGTCAAAGACGAGACAGTTACTTAGAGCAAAATGGATTCTAAATGATAACAAAGAGACACTTACGATTTATGCCCATCGAATTTTTTAAATAAAATTAGCGAATTTAGAGATATTGGTTGGGGTGGTAAATTATAATTCAGGATTGGAACAGATGTGATAAATTAGGTTTGGTTAATCGAACAAGAATTATTTACAATTCATTTAAAGTCGCTACAAATTGGCAGGTTGAGCACTTGATGATGACGTCACTAGCGAGGCACTTTTGTCGCCAGGGACTGGGGATAACGGAGCAAATCGTATGTCTGTTAGTGTGTGCATTGATGTTTCGAGTAACTTTTCAGAAGTTGATATAAATTACAAAATACATTTTTAACAGTAATTTGAGAGTTGCCAGGATAGTCAGGAAAGATGCTAAAAACTATCAGCGGATACCTAGGTAGGCATCAAGGTTTGTGGCGTTTGTTTGGGTTGAACTATGTTAGGGAGAGAGAGACTGGATGTATGATTCGTAAAACATCGTGGTAATGGATTCCATGGTTGTGATTCCAGGGTTGATTGTTTACATAACACCAGTGAATTTGAGCACTTTCAATTGTGTGGAACCATGTTAGGGTATTTAAAGTTTGAAAAGCAACCTCTATAGAAAAACATAACTGCATATGTTTCGGGAAGTAAGCTAGGTTGAATTTGGTTATTCAAACTTTTCCCCTGATACGTAGACATGCGTGTTTAAGTAGGATTCTTCATTCCGGGAAGGATGGAAGTGATCTAAAACAAGTCAATTAAAGGAGCCATGGGAGAAAGCGAATGCATATTTATTAAATATCGGGGATTAAATTACGGATTTCTTACACTGAGAAATGTATCGGGTTAATTGTATCTAAGGGTAACATGTTCATTTAAGTAAACATATACATTGACGGTGTTTAAAACTTATGATTAATGATTTTAGTTAAAGGGGAATCATCATTAGGTTTAGTTTATAGTTCACTTTTGAGTTTCTGAATCGGAATTAGCATAGTGAATGCTAGTTAGGAGTGTTGTGTTCTTCTGGGAAAATGGATGTTTAAAGGGTCTCAATTTTAGATGTTTCCTGGGATTATAACCTGGGGGAAAATGAGGCCATAAACGACCAAATTAAAACAGGTCTGCAAGTATATACACATAAAACCATTTAGGACTATTTGTTTTAGTGCAAAGGTATTTTAAAGAGGCACGCTCACATATGGAACTTTCTGAGTTTTAATTATACAAGTGAATTTATTTTTATGACCTATTGATCTTATCGTGACTGTCTTCTGAGGTCTGATCAGCCTCAGGGGAGAGTCATTTGTATAATGAATGTGGTCATATTGAGTTACTAGTTTTAAGGTAAATTCATTAGAAATGAAGGAGTTTTGGTTGAGGGGTTAGAATTACTGTTTGAACCGCAAATGAGAAAGTGGTTCAGGATTCTGATTTACAACATTAGCTGTGAAGTTTTTGAATGGGCTATTAATGATTTGGTATTGTAACAGAGAAAAAGTCATATTTATCATTGGGAATAAATAGGGAAGATAAGATAGATTAAGCCAATAGGGCAGGGAATTACATAGAAAAATAAGTTGCAGTTTTTTAAGGGTGATAAATTACTGTAGATAAGGTATTCCACACTTTGCAACACATTAAATCCATGTTATTGTCAGATAGAATACTGAGGGTCCCCGAAGGAGAGGGCTTGTTAGTGTAGGAAGGATTTTTAATATGGTTAGCATTTATTAGACTTTGTTTGATTATTATAAGTTTTTAAATAGTATTACATTTAACAGGAATATAGGACATCTGTGATAATTTAGGATTATTGTTAGGATTAAGATAGATTGATTAAAGAAATGTAAGGACTTTAGAGAAAAGCCGCTCATAGACATGTTTTTTTTTCTAAAAATCAATGATTGTAGATAAAGTCAAACAGTTAGGAGCTTAGTGGTATTTGAGAGATATGAGAGAAAAGGTTTAAATTGGTAAAAATATATATTTAAGAAAATATATAAGTAGCGCAGATAGTTCATAAAAGTAGATAAGAAACTTGACAGGGAATTGGTACAGGATTGACACGAAGGGACGCCCAAGGGAGAATTGGACATGTGGAAAATTAAAAGGGGCTCCTACATGATGATGTCAGACATAAGGATAATTCACAAAATCTTACCTAAGTCATTGTTTAAGAATAAGGCAAGGTTGTTACCTGGGCAGAGCCAGGTAACAAAGGGGGGATGGGTAAATAGTGTTCTAGAATAGGATGTGACCTACGGGATAATTAACTAATAATTTTTTTTTTTAGCTAATAAACAGAACAAATGAGAAACTGTTTGTTAACCAAACCTGTATGTCCAAGATTTTATGCACTACAGGTGAAGTCACTCAATCCAGTCCCATAGGCTTGTTGGGGGGACCATACCAAGGACTCCTGGTGACAGCTAGCTGAAAGAGCTACCCGCATTCATATCGCACTGCGGGAGGGTAAGGCACATTAACACTGTCGAACAATAACAGAGTTTGAGAGGAGAACTGGAATTAACAGAATTCTGGGGGCCATCTCTCGAATGAAGAATACCTTACCTGTCCTTTCCTCACTGTTCTTGTTCATAGAAGTGAAAATGTGTCTGACTCTTGCTAATGATGTGTTTTCTGGAAGAGGGTGGGGCTTTATAGGTGAGCTGTCCATCCTAAACTGTATGGTTGGAGATCTTATTCCTACAACATGAACCCGAGAAGGCTAGAGGGCAATATTGACATAATTAAACGAGAAATTAGTATTAACCAAGCATAAGAGATCACTTGATCTGGATAAACAGGAAGTGAGAGTAGGATAGGGAGGGATGTCTCAGTGGAGTTCTATGTAAACCAAGTGGTGTCTGACTCCTTGGCAGTTCAGGACTAAGAGATAGCTATGATGGAAGACATATATGCAAGTCTCTGTAGTTCATGGAAACAAGTTATAGCTCACATCATGTGAGAAGGCTACATAAATCTACATACCCAGCATGGAAGGAGATGGAGTTTAGTGAAAGTAAGGGTTTCAGTTG
The DNA here is from genome assembly GCF_018296145.1 of Oncorhynchus tshawytscha. Lineage (NCBI taxonomy): Eukaryota > Metazoa > Chordata > Actinopteri > Salmoniformes > Salmonidae > Oncorhynchus > Oncorhynchus tshawytscha. The sequence goes on along the minus strand of NW_024607153.1, from coordinate 5,811 downwards.
ATAACCTAGTGCATTCCAGGTAGAAAAAGTTAGAGCAGCTGGTTGCTCTATAGGCAGCTGAATACAAGCATTGTCCCTGACAAAGCAGATACTGACGGTGGAGTTGTCCAGAGCCAAGAGCCGGTGTGGATAGTTCAGAAATGGAATTATTCACCTAAGGGAACAGCCTGTATAGTAAAGCTATTCATGAAAGCAGGAAAGCCAGATAACAACAGTTGTGTGGATTTGCACTATTTATATCCACATGCTCCTCTGAAATCTAGGCTTCCTCCCTTCACAGTGACAAGAGGAGATTGATACTGTCTGGCCCGGTATAGTGCTTATGGGACAGAGAATATTACTACTGATGGGGTGATGAGTGATTTGGCAGACTGGTTGAGATCTGGGGATTTCAGTAAGATAAGGAGGCTCAGGGCTCACATCTGTTGAATGTGTGGGAGAATGACATGATGGCTGAGTATTACTGGCTAATTGAACAGAGGTATGTGTACTGGTACATTTTGAGAATGCCTTTTACATTCATTATGTTGACTAAACGGGAGAAAATAAGTACTCCGACTGGGTCTTTTGATGATAGGGTTTGTATTAATAACATTGTGGATCCAAGGGTGGCAGATGAGATCAAAGCGATAAATTAGATCCTGGTAGGATTAGAGTCAAGTATTTTTTGGTGGTCCACTCTCAATGAGAATGTGGATTGGATCGATTATATCTATTAAAAATCCACAGCGCTTCACCAATTATTTTAGAGATGTAATGAATGACTAGGCAGAATAGAATAGTCTTGGATGTTTGCTGGCTGAAGACGGTGGGGGTGTATAGGTAATTTGACTCCGGGATATACAGTTGGGATGGATCAGTGACCAAGGCTTTGTCTGGTTTACACACCCTAGTTCACGGGTTGGCAGAAACTCTGGGGTAGATACTTCTCTGACTGATTGGGTTTTCATAGTATGTTTGGAAAATGGAAAAATGTTATGATCACTGTGTTATGGACTACATTCACCTGTGTGACTGTGTTAGTTTTGTACGGACGTGGTTGATTGCGTGTACGTATGAAAGTTATCATTTCCAGGACTCTGGAGAAATCAATGACGATTCAGATGGAGAGATATGGGCAGATTCCAAATTCTGACCCGTGGAGGACTGAATGCCTGACTACAGAACAAGTGGATGGATCTGGATCTTTCATCATTGGGGAATTTATATTTGATGAGACTAGTGTTGAGGGGAATTAGATTGTACTTTGTTTCAATATTGGACTGTTTTTTAATAAAGATTGTAACGAAAATCCGGAAAGAAGAGTTATGATTCTGATGTAGGTTTAAAAACAGTTGGAGTTAAGGTTAGATTTGATTAATGATGTGTGAAGAGTCGGATAAACATTTATAATAATGTTGATTATGTGTCTATTCATATGATAATCTGATAAACCTTTATAATAAGGTTAGTATGAGTAGGTTGATAGTTTCATTTTTATGATATAATGTAAACTAGATGTAGATTTGAATGTATAATATTTGATCAAAGGGAGGATTGTTAGAGGAAATTATAGTTGAAATGATTAATTATGTATACATTATTGATTAAAACCATTTATTCGGATACTATTATGTTATGATATGAAATGTATGGGCTCTTGTTTAAGCTGTTACTGAAAATGTAAGTATAAACAAATTAATTGTCTGTACCTTGCTGGGTTAAGGGGGAGAGATGAGATAAGCTTTTCAGACAGATAAGAATGTTTGGGTTGTGTTACATTAGTGGAGAAAAGTATATCTTTTAGACAGTTTGGAATGTAGTTTTATGAGGGGAGTGGAAGAAGATTTCCTGACCTGTAGACACTGATATATTGGGGGGATGGAAGAGAGTGTGTGAAACTGATGATGTCATTTTATGTTCTCTCTTTAAAATGTAATGTTCTTTGTATTTTGGGTCAGTACTCACTTGAATTAAACGCTGTTTACCTGGCTTTTAAGACTGGTCTCGATCTACTTCATGCTTAATTAATGAACTTACACCTCATTAATGAATTAGAAACGAGTACGAATTGATTTTGGCTATAAAACACATAGGAATTTAGAATTCCTCTATCACATGTACGTACAACTACTTGTTGTTTTTATTTGATGTAGTTGTTTTTGGCTGTGTATTACAAAATACTCAAACACAAAATGTCAAATACTTAAGTACACTATGTATTTGAACCCAGGTCTGTTATAACAAGATCCCTGAAGGGATATTCCTAGGGTGCATCTCGGGCGCCGAAGACTTGGATGTCGATTATGGCAGCACCCGCACCTCTCTGATTCAGAGGGGTTGGGTTAAATGCGGAAGACACATTTCAGTTGAATGAGTTCAGTTGTACAAATGACCAGGTGTCCCCTTTACTTTCAATATTCTAAAGTGACCTCATCTCTTTCCTTGCAACACATTGGTCACTGTCACAAAGTATTTTGTCCATAGCCTGGTTCCCAACAAAAAACATCTGGGACCAGGCTACTTGGGCAGGACATATCTATTGAAATACACTACAGAATAGAACACTAAACAACATTAACCAGCTAAAAGCATGTACAATGTGCCAGAGTTCATTCATTAGTTTGCTTACTGAACTTTTCAAACCTGGTAAAATAGCAAAAAACTAAGTGAGATAAAACAGATCAAATCTCACAGATCAAATCAACATCAACATGTTTTGTTCTGAAAGCAACGGATGACTTCATCTTACCTCGCAGAGAGTGCAGTAGGGCTTCTTGAGGTCCAGCTGGAGCATGTTACCAAGCAGGGGCAGCGGCCTCGGTCCTGGAGGCTCCTTCCCCTGTTCCTCAAAGTTGGAACCAGAGGAGCGGAGGTAGAGGACCAGCAGAAACAGCACAGTACCCAGCAGTGTCACCGTGCTTGATGTCTGTAGAAGACCTTCTATAAGAGACATCTTCAAACTGAGCTCATACACCTTATACTGGGCTAAAAATACAACACACCAATGCTCCGTTATGGAACAAGTGTGTGTGCTCAGAGAACTTCCACGACAACAGAACTCCAATGAATGCTATTTGTATAACCTCCCCACACCACCCTATTGGAGCAAGATGAGAAGAGGGATGTTACAACCTCAGAGGAGGAGCTAATCAATGCAACTCCAGCAGGTCTGTCTACATATCATATAATTGTGAAAGTCACATGATCTCACCTGCAGGTCATTGACAAACTCTCCATATGATTTGTGTCCTGGTCTTTCCATTTATACGCCTTTATAGACCAGATTAACACATGTAAACTTTATTCCATCACCCAATGGATTGTGAGGGGTACATATATAGAATGAGGTTAAATCTAATCATATTTGGGATTTAATTGTGTTACTAAATATCTTCAGAAATCCCCCTCTGTTGTCTATATACTTTGAAAACTCTATAAATATCATATAAAAACGATAAATTACTGATTGACATATTTACATCTCCAATCATATATAATAACTTTTTAGACACTTGAAGGTGTTCCACATTTGATGTTTTATTTGTTTAGTGTGAGTCAATGATGATCAGGTAAATGGTCTGGTAAAACTATCTTCAGTGCAGACAGTGGGAGAAAGAACAGGTCAGGCTGGATCCCAATAATCCCTCTGCCACGAGGTTACAAAGGTCAGTTTACACATTCCAAAGACAGAATACATTTCCAATCTCTGTAAAAGTCTGAAAACCTCTTCTTGAATAGAGGGAAGCATAACTAACAGAAGTCACCTTAGCCCTGCATATACAGATACATATATTTGTATATCATGTGTAGTCTAAGCCAGAAGTCGACCCACGATTTAATTTGCTCTCCAAAAAATGTGTCATTTCATTTCAGATTTTCAAGGATTTGAGTGGAGATCTGCTTCCCCAACCTCCCACTCTCGATGGGTTAGTATGTCTCATCTCTCCTTTAAATTGATTAAATGAGGTTCACTACCCATGGTGCTACTGACAAATCTACAAAGGTATGGCAGCTTTTCATTTAATTTGTAATCAGATCCACATCTCTGGCTTTTGAGTGACTAGAGATTATTCTTCCCGAGAACTTCATGACTCAAGCATTGCATTTGTTAATAAATGTTGAAGTTGCAAATGAATAGTGTTCCATTTGCTACAGTTTAAAAAAGAAATGTTTGTTGACAGAAGAGACCTCCTTTTTTCACAAAATTTGAGCACAAATGTGTTTACATCCCTGATGGTGAGCACCACAATTGTGTTTACATCCCTGATGGTGAGCACCACAAATGTGTTTACATCCCTGTTGGTGAGCACCACAAATGTGTTTACATCCCTGATGGTGAGCACCACAAATGTGTTTACATCCCTGATGGTGAGCACCACAAATGTGTTTACATCCCTGTTGGTGAGCACCACAAATGTGTTTACATCCCTGATGGTGAGCACCACAAATGTGTTTACATCCCTGATGGTGAGCACCACAAATGTGTTTACATCCCTGTTGGTGAGCACCACAAATGTGTTTACATCCCTGTTGGTGAGCACCACAAATGTGTTTACATCCCTGATGGTGAGCACCACAAATGCCTGAAGCTTCCGCGGTTGTGTTCAAATGTAGGCCTTAGCACTCATTCTGATCTCATTCCTGATGATCAGTGCTTTAGTGTATTATCTTGCTGTCTAATGGTACTGAATTTGAGATGCACCCGACTGTCCACATTGTTCTGTGCAGTAGCCTTTTGATTTGAAAAGTTTTAGTGTTTGTACTAGGCTATTTGATTTAATGTATATACACTATATATACTAAAATATGTGGACACTCCTTTAAATTTGTGGATTCGGCTATTTCAGCCACACCCGTTGCTTACAGGGAAATAAAATTGAGAACACAGCCATGCAATCTCCATAAACAAACATTGACAGTAGAATGGTTCTTACTGAAGAGCTCAGTGACTGTCAACGTGGCCCGTCATAGGATGCCACCTTTCCAACAAGTCAGTTTGTGAAATGTCTGCCCTACCAGAGCTGCCCCGGTCAACTGTAAGTGCTATTATTGTGAAGTGGAAAGGCCTAGGAGCAACAACGTCTCAGCTGCGAAGTGGTAGGCCACACAAGCTTACAGAGCGGGACCGCTGAGTGCTGAAGCGCATAGCGTGTAAAAATCCGCTGTCCTCGGTTGCAACACTCACTACCAAGTTCCACACTGCCACTGGAAGCAACGTCAGCACAATAACTGTTCATCAGGAGCTTCATGAAATGGGTTTCCATGGCCGAGTACCCGCACACAAGCCTAAGATCACCATGCGTAATGCCAAGGCTAGAGTGGTGTAAAGCTCACCGCCATTGGACCGGAGCAGTGGAAACGCGTTATCTGGATTGATGAATCACGTTTCACCCTCTGGCAGTCCGACTGATGAATCTGGGTTTGGCGGATGCCAGGTAAATGCTACCTGTCCAATGCATAGTGCCAACCGTAAAGTTTGGTGGAAGTGGAATAATGGTCTGTTATTGATGGTTCAGGCTTGGCTCCTTAGTTCCAGGGAAGGAAAATCTTAACGCTACAGCATTCTGCATTCAGATAATTCTGTGCTTCCAACTTTGTGGCACAAGTTTGGGGAAGGCTCTGTCCTGTTTCAGCATGACAATGCCCCCATGCACAAAGTGAAGTCCATACAGAAACGGTTTGTCGAGATCGGTGTGGAAGAACTTGACTGACCTGCACAGAGCCCTGACATCAACCCCATCAAACACCTTTGGGATGAATTGGAATGCCGACTGTGAGCTAGGCCTAATCGGCCAACATCAGTGCCCGACCTCACTAATGCTCTTCTGG